>NW_003315025.1:40596-81542 GCF_000150825.1 Verticillium alfalfae VaMs.102
AACTTTTCATGACCCGCTTCCCAGGGCAGCGCACGGATATTATCGAAGTCCATGAGTGCGTCATGAGTTGGAGACCATACATAGAGGGAAAAAAAGACACATGTGCAACATTACGTTGATCTGATCACGACTACGTGCTGGCCGCTGTGCCAGAAGTTCAAATCCATTGGTCTATCTAATTGCGAACTGATGCAGTGGTTCAAGCTTGCCAAGCTCTGATGGCGATGCCGACGAAAAAATGAAAGGCCACTGCAGAGAATGGCGAGTTCATTCTGTTTGTTTCTCTCCTTAACTAAAAGCTCTTGTATTCTTTGATTCCTTCAATCGGCGGCGGGCATAGAAGCTGTACTCAGGATCACCCATTCGCGCCGGCACCTTCAATCTGTATGGGCCTTCATCTATCTTTGTGTTGGTTCGAAGACACTCCTGTAACCAGTCGTAACTGACTATGTGGACACCTTTCCAATTTTTGCGGGAAATGTACCTCGTGAAGCCTTCTTCATCTGAAAGTTGGCTCTGCGAAGTCACCAGATGCGTGAGCAAAGGGTCTTCGAGATCATGGATATATTGGCCGTGAAGGTCTTCTATCTGACGTCTGATCCAACTGAAATCACTCCAAACCGATTTCAGTGGATAATTTCTGGTGAATGAGATAGAGCATGCGATCAAAGCGCGAGCGCGGCCCATGGTTGGATGTAGTTGAAGTTGGGATTTGGTACTGTACGCTTTCTCGAAGAACGACGAGCCACGACCGGTGAAAGAGCCAATGCAGCCGTCACTTTATACTTTGTGTGGGAATAAATCCCCAAATGGAATTGGTTTTTCAAGTCGCGAATGGCAACTGTGTTCTTTCTCCGTTCTGGTTTTGGGCGTGCCTGGTGAACCTGGCCAGAATAGCCCCTTGGCAGCGAGTAAGGGTCTACCGAGTGCAAAGCTGTGAGAGATTTGAAAATCCACGTTTGAACGAAGGCGATCTGATTTTCCCTATTTGAAAATGAACAATCATCTGATTCAACATCAGGACTGGTGGCACTGTTTCCGATTGCGGCGCCTCGGCGAAGGATGTGGTTCGTTCGCGAAAAGACTCCGCAGCGCAAAGTCAAGATTAAGTACTGAGAATAGACCTTTCCCGGCCCTCCTACCCTGTCACAGAAGTTTGCCTGACGGTCCTTATGCATGAGTGGCCTGACGCTTGAGTGACCCGATATTTAAGTGCTTATTATTGGTACAGAATGTTTTGTCAGCCGCGAACGTCCACTGCCGGTAGAGGCCAATGAATAGACAAGTTATTATGTTCCAAACCGAAAAAAGGAGACTGCATAGCTCCAGTAAAGAATGTCCCACTTCTCATAGACATGCAAAACCCTTGGTCAGTGATGATGTCTATCTTCAGCCTCGGCGTATGTACTGTAAACCTTTTCTCACTTGAAAATTTTCCATGGCGGCTTGCCCGCCTCGTTATATGTACCTATCAGCTTGAGTTTACAGATGTCGGCTTAAAGCCGCAAACCGATCTCTCACGTTAGAAATGCTGGCTAACCCTAGTCCCTACTAGTCCCGCAACAAACAAGAAGTGGTATTTTTAGTGATTCTAGCTGTGATGCATTGATATTCCCGGCTTTCAATTCGGTCCCTTGACACTGATCCTGGCTCTTGATTTCCCCGTGTTGATCGGTTGCACCGCCCTTGTAACGTTTTGTGTCTTTTTTCCTTTTCGATGGTTGATCTGACAATGGTTTGAGCTTGCTCAAGAAGTGGAAACCCGTTGTCTTGTTTGCCGTAAGAGCACCCAAGATCCGAACAGGAACAGCGGCTCCTAACAAACCCGCCCTCTCCCTGGACTTCACGGCGGTGTCGCGCTAGGTTTTTCTCTGGGCCAATAGATTTGGAACAATGAGAACGAGGAAAAGCCCCATCAATTCCACAAACGAGGTTATGAAGGTACAAGACAGATATTGATTGATCCGGCAGCAAGCGTTGAGAGCAGACGTCGAATGAGGCCGGCTAATGGATGTTTGATGGCGCGTCCAACGATAGTCCACCTTCTTGTATATCGGACTCGGGCGTTGTATGGGATCTCTCCAGGGAATGACCGGACCCAGTTGATTCTGGTTGTAATGACGAGTCCATTATGGGAGTCAAGGATGTCCTGTTGTACAATGAACGTACCGGTTGAGTATCTAGAAATAGGCCTGTCGATTTGGACAGAAGGGGCTGCGCACTCGGCCCGTTATATAGTCCTTCCGAGCGGCCCTCCAGCAGACCTGGAGGGATGAGGAGTAACGGCTGTATAGCTGATGGGGGACGCCGGTGCAAAGATGCACTCTCTGTTCAACTTGCTGCAATTCTTACACCTCTCTTCGCTCCCAGACTGACGTCCTCCACAACGAATCTACGTTCAAGTCAGAGAGGCTGTGTAGAAAAGGGACGAGGCGTCGAGCGTTCGTCTGGAACAGACTCACCTTCCTCTTGCGACAGTATTTGCAGGCAACCGACGTCCGCTTATCCCGGGCGATCGCTACAACGCTAGATAGAGTAAAGCATGGAGGATCGTCTGACACAGTTGACAGAACAGGGCTGGGGTTGAGCCTGAAGACCTCTTGAGTAGGCTGTGCTGAGAGGCCACTAGGGCCCGGAATCAGGTATGGAGAAGGGTGTTGGAATGCAGAGCCAGACGTAAGTGGAAGCTCCGAGCCATCATTGGCTTGGGCGTCCCCAATAGCATCTTCCTCTGGACTGACTCTAAGACCACGTTCGACATGATCACCATAATCCTGAGATAAGGGATCTCTCTGACGCGGTAACCGGTTGTGTCGTTCTGCATTCCGAGCCTCTGGTTCATCGTCGAGGATCACCGCTAAACTGTAGCTGCGACGGGGGCAGGCCACTAGAGGCCACAGAGAATGGGTTTGCAGTCCGCCGTCGTCGATTTGGCTTTTTTCACTATTGTCATCTGGGAAAGGCCTGGAGTAGTTCTCCTCTGGGCCAGGATGTACAGTAGCCGAAATGAAGCCTTCCGACACGTTGGTGCAACGGGGTTGAGGTTGCGAGCACAGAGATGGATCGGATAGTCGGTCCCGAGGAGGACCAATCTTTCCTTTTTTGCTCGACGGTTGGTCATAGGCGTTGTCTCGGGGGTCCGATACGCCATTTACACGTTGACGTTGGGCACGTGGAGAACGCGACCCGTCCGACTCATCTAGCTCGGGTCGCTTTCGCTTCGAGTGATGAATTGTTGAGTGTTCGCTGTAGTACAGTATCGGATGTTCGCTGGTACGCATGCTGGCGAAGGAAGTGCGTTTATCACCATCATGCTCCTCTTTCTGGTGCACCTGGTTCAAAGTACCGTAGCGGGGATCATTAGTGAAGTCTTCTGTATCGCCTGAAGAAGCTCGGGTATGGGAGAATTGGTTGTCATGGTCATGAAAACCGGAGGCCTTTTCTGATTCTGATGGCATCGTGAAAGGGCAGGTACAAATAGATCTAGTGGTGACCAAGTGGTGATGGGCGCGAGAGAGGGCTGACGAGGAAAGGAATGAGGAGAGGGTATGGGTAAGGAGTAGGATATGGGACTAGGGGTATGGACGAGGGGATGGACGAGGGGATGGACGAGTGGAGTATGAACAGAGGGTACAGTAACGAGAGGGCATGAACGAGAGGAGCATGGATAGAGTGACTGGTCAAGGGAGACAATGCCCTTTCTTGGGTACACTGGCTTTATACCCACCAGCCACTCACGTGCACTCTTGTCAGGCGTGGAACATGTGCCCAAATCAGACCTTAACCTCTGAAGTCGGTCTTACGAGCCCCCGTACCACAGACTTGCAACGGAATAGCTTACTCATCTGATGGGCCTTGCTTGATGCTTCTTGCCTACAAACTCCCGAGCCACTTGCCTGATGTTGTGACGATCGTTTCATATCAGCCATGCCTACTCTTCTCTGGCCGGATGACACGAACTCCCATAGTGATACGGTTCACAAGATCGTCTCGCTCAGCTTGACTTTGCATCAAGACCGGCTGGGAGGTTCCGAGACCGGCGAGACGGGTGTTTCTAGGTACCACAGTCCCGTTGGAATCGCATGCCTTTCAGACGAGAAGAGTGACAACGGGCCCGACCATTCATTGCGCATGTAAATGAATGTCGTCTTCATGTCGGCTCCTTCCTCTTCGATGTTTCAGCCCTTAGTTTTGTCATGTCGTTCTTGGTGCTGTTCAACCTGAAAAGCATACGCAAGTGTGATGATGAAGACTCATCGGCTACAGACAGCCCGGCTGGCTTCTGTGCGTGTTCGCTATATGCTTCGCAAGGTCTCCCCCTGTTGTGACTTGATTGACGCGATCCCCAAATCTATCGCAACCCCCACAGCTGTACTGCAGGCAACGAGGGTGGAAGACGCATCACGGATTGGTGATTCAAGCTCCTTTGTGCCATTTCATTATTGGTTCGATCGTGCCAGTTTACTTTACTCAAGTCAAGGCTGACGTAGAGTGGCCCGGACAGGGGCAGCCCGACAGGCTCTGCCGCCATCAGTTGACAGCGATGCAAGGGACGCACCATTCAACCCTCATGCTCATGATAAGGCAGATCAGGACGCAGACAGCGCCGCTCTGCCGGCTGCCAGAAGAAGGTTGCAGCCCCTTGTTCAAAGTTTGGTGAAGAGCGAAGACAGCCATGTCTGCTCACCCTACATAGGGCCTAGGCGCCGACCAGGCGCCCAAATCCTTGGCACGGCCAGGCGGCAACGCCAGCTAGATCTCGCTTCTCGCTTCCAGACTCCTGGCCGCAGCCATAGACATAAATCACCTGGCCCATCCACATTCGCCTTCGCATCAGCCAGCAATCGTCAATGCAGTCGTGATGGCTGTTGCACCTGGCAAACTGGGCCTTCGGTGCCCGAACCAAGGTCAATTTTACATTTGCGAAGCTAATTCCACGGAATTCATCGGCTGCTGCCTTTCCGACCCCTGCGCCAATGGATCCGGCCAGTGCCCACATGACAAGCTCGCCCCATCAACCTTCTCAGCCAATCAGTACGCTGCCGTTCCGGGCCAGGATTGTGAAGATGCAAGAGGCGTGTCTGTCTGGTGGACATGTCGCGATACCAGTCCGCCATTTTTAGGATGCTGCGCGAGCGATCCATGTGTCCACGGCTGCACGCGACGTGATCTACTCCCGGCCAAGTTGCATAGCAATAAAACGCACCGCCAACCATTTCTGTCCAGCGATGCACCGTTGAGCTTACCATCGTTTCTGCCTTCGATAACGTCTTCGGCGGGGCACTACACAACAACTTCGATTCGACCATCCAGTCCGTCTGAGGAGGCACCTTCGTCAGAGCCAAATGCCGGGCACGTGCCTGCCTCGCATTTATCAACCAAGGTCTTGATCGGGGCTTCTGTCGGTAGCGCTATGCTGGTAGCAATTTGCGCTCTAATTGCATGGCAGTGTGTAAGGCACGCCCTGCGGGCGAAACTTTTAGCTGCTGTGGAACTTCCTATCCACGTTGTAGGCAGCGGAGCACCGTCCTGGCCCAAGGACGCAGTGGAACTATCGGCAGAGCCTGCTACGGCAGTCTCCCGTTAGCTAAACGTCAGTCAAAGGACGCCCAGGCGCCAGCGAGATCTCAGCTACTGAAGTTGCTGGTGGTTTTTTCCTTGTTACGCTCGTGCCCAGCGTCGCTGGTACACGATGATGGAAACTGATGAAATCGTTCGTATATAAAGCTTTGTGCAGCAATAGTTAAAATCTATTTCGCACTTGAAAGCGTGTGCATACATACAAGCAGTCGTGCCTTCATGCCTTCCACCGCGTTGCGCAGCCGCCGGAGAACGTGCTCGTACTGACAGACTGGCGCAGCCTTAACCCGGTGCGGGGGAATCCTGCTCTCAGCACACCGAGATCATTCAAATCGAACATCTGATCCGCGACGAGGCACTGGAACTCACTTGCCAAAAGTCGAAATAGAATTGCCGCGCAGGTCCGGTAGGTCACCACAGTACAGTATGGTGTCGTCCTCCACAGAGGTTCAATGTAACATGGCCTTCTAGGAGGTGGATCATCATCACCAAACCTTCAGAGTGCTTAAGATGATTGCTCCCATACTTGCTCCCATACTTGCTCCCGTACTTGCTCCCATACTTGCTCCCGTACTTGCACACATATTTGCATTCATAGTTGCACCGGTCATTGCTCCGATCGCTGTAGCACCATCCCTAACCACCAGCGACAGAAGCCATGTCTAAATCGCAGCCCTGGCTGAGTTTGGCTTCGGGCGCTCCTGGGCTGGGAGGCCCTTACCTTATAGAAACACTGGCAGCATATGAAGAGCTGGATGCAATAGGACATGAAAAGCCGCGAATTCTGATGGCGATTGGACAAGCAACCAAGCGGAAGGTTCTTACTGAGTCTTTTCCCAGGCTCTCCGGTCAGGGACGATCTGGCGCAGTCACTCTCAGCACCCTTGGGCCGCCACTGACATTTCTGATCGACTGCGAGCTTCACGTCTCTCGAGACGCTCCGGGCATCCAGGGAGGGCCGAGCAAGGGAGACTATGCGAGGCATGAGATGAGATGCGCTGCAAATAGTCAGAAGGAGGTTGCCTACTCCCTCTATCACCAACTACTCGCGCCATTCAGTGCTGTCGTCCTTGTCTTCGTGGAGGATTTCAGGAACGCCTCCGAAGTCACAGACCTTCTCATCGACTGGCTTCGCTCAGCCATGGAAAAACGACCCCCATATAGTCCCAGAATTGTCCTGGTGACTGAGACAGGCGCAACCCTTGATCTGAAAGACTTTTTTGTCACGCTTGGTGGCTAGAACTCTGTCCTTACTCCGCCTCAGCGATTCCTTGCGAGCGTACACAGCTGCCGAGATTCGTGCCAGGATAAAATCATTTATTGACCTCGAAACTATGGAAGCACAGGCAGGGGCTACGTTTGCGAGATCGTTGTCGTCCCTTGCCTTGCGTGCCTGCCGTGACCGGCATCAGTCACATGTACATTTCTCCGCACTGCACTGGAAAACACTCTTCAGAAACGCCATGGTCCAATTCGCCGAGTCTCCGTCTCTCCCTCTCTCGCTGTGTCAACTCGCCAGGCGAGCCAATCCGTTGCCAGATGGCCTATCCGCACAGCTAACCCGCTTCTTGCGAGCGACGGCGCTGGAAGGCATGGAACACGCCGAGATACTGGCATCCGCGCTAGCTATGAATGCTTATCCTCCAGGAATGCATGGTACGTTTACTCTTCGTGACGCTCCGTGAAGCTTCGTGATGCTACGTCATGCACAGGCTGGTTCTGATGAGTCATTAGGCTTCCCACCTGCCATGGTCTATTCAGAACTGTATGAAGACGAAGTACGCCGTGCCGTGTCGGATTTCAAACCAGCGCGATGCGATCTTGCGCCGCAAATCCAGGAAGGATTTGTCAACCTTGCGAGCCACAACTTGAAAATATCGGGTGCCTTCGCTGCCGCGCATAAGGCTGTGTTAAGACGTGGACGGGCATCGTGGTTGTCTGTCAAGCCCCACGACATATGTTTAGTCTGCGCGGTACACTCTCCGACGAAGACACTGGACTGTAGACATCGGCTTTGTGATGCATGCACGGTGATCTGCGGCACGCTTGAGGGTCAAGGGACGACGACCGTCCCTCATTGCCCACTCTGTGGGCAACCCAACGCTGCTTCCTTCAAGAGGCGCCCTCCGACAGCAGGCACACGCGTCCTCGATCTGGGCGGTGCAGAGGCTGCAAAGACCATGGAGTTTCTCAGATCAATTCATCGCTCGATCAGTTTGGCAGGCACCTCCTTGTCTGACAGTTTCGATGTGGTTTTGGCCTCAAACGTCGGTACGTTCTCCTGTGTGCGTTCTTCCGCTCGCGATCTCATTGTTGTAGGGATCTTCTTCGCGCTCGCCCTCTTTCTTGAGAAGTGGACACTTGAGGACTGCAAACACCACCTGCGTCGACTTGTCCGCCCGAAACAGTCATGGATTAGATCGTGGAACGGGACCATCAACTTCGGAAAAGCATTGAAGTGGGAACTGCGAGACGTTCGGTCGGTAAACCAGCCTGCTCTCGTCATACACACCAAGAGAAAGCTGCTGTCAAATGCGATGGCGCAGTCTGAGGCCGACAGCACGTGAGTCCTGCGATTGATACCAGGCTGGCCAAGCACTGACCATACGCTAGATCTCTGGTCGAACTCCAGCGTCAGTATGCGCGGAGATGTGATTGCTTGGTCCAATACAACGGTGGCCCTATCAGCCGAGTGCTTGTGAAGCAAATGACCAATCAGCTGATCTCGAGCCTATTCTATGTAGAGTTGGCAGCCACTCCCACCTTCTATCGATCGCCGCACGCCTGTGAGCTGGCCCTGCGTTGCCGTCTCGCCCCCGGCGCCGCGCTCTTTGGCCTCCTACTGAGGTTGTGTCGGGGCGAGGCGCACTTCCTCTATCGCGGCGATGAGCTGGAGTACAAGAGGATCAGAGTTTGCGAGGAGAAGGACTTGAAGGCATACCAGAACTGGGCTTCTTATGAACGTTCACTCCAAGTGCAGGCTGTATCTCCAGCATGCAAAATTGACATCCAAATCGACGGTGACGGCATTGACAAAGGCCAGCACAACACCAGTCACTACATCAGTAACTGCCCGTACCGGCTCGAAGACCTGATACGTGATCAAGGTCTGCATCGCTGCTTTGGCTCGCCTGATCACCGTCCCGTCTCAGGAAGACCAGCGATGTCGACACAGGCCCGGCTTGGCCCCCACTCCGCCGCACCAGTGGATATGGAGGAGAGCAGCATACTGCAACAGCTCAACGCGCTTCAATGCACCTTTGGGCAAGTGATGCAGTCGCAGCAGCGATTCCAGGATGGATTGACGACAGAGAGTTGACCAGGAAGGAGTGAGCAAAAGTGGCACTACTCGCTACGTCTTCGTGGGAAATGCTTGGTATGTAGTCCGACTGCAAGTGGCAAGAGCTCGGGCAATGGGAGGAGACTTGTCGTGAACAAGGGTGTGGACAAGAGAGGGGGCTTGGGTTGTAGCTTCCTGTTACAGAGCCCTTGCATGGACCTGAGGCGCTCTGAACAGGGCAGAGACGAGCCACCACTGTACGTTGAGGGCCATGGCCATTCTTGAGAATGGTGTAGCGCAGAGGGAGTGATCGACTACGTCGCTAGTTTCTGTCTGCTAGCCTATGTTTAGGTGTTTTTGCTGGCTTACCAGCTTCTGCAGCCTTCAGGACAGTAGATTATCTCAGACGATGGACATGCATGCACAACGTGGGACTGGGCAGTGTTTCCCTAAATTAGTCGGACAGCACACCAGGAACGAATGTACGAATGTACGAGTATAGAGAGAATTCCTCCAGAGAATTGACGAAACTGGCTAGACCAATTGCTCGCGGCCGATGCGTAAAAGTTGGTCGGGTCAGTTGCCACGCTGGAGTCAGCAGCCCGGGCACATGATGGTGGGTCGGGTCACCTGCTTGGTCATTGGAGCGGCGCGGCTGGCCTCCTACATCGCTGATTCTGGAGAGTCGCAATCCGTCCAGAACCGTATAATATCGGTTTCGAATGGTGACACTGCAATGCGAAAGACACCTTATCGAATTCCACATTCGACCGATGTTGTGGCAATCCAACGACCGCGCCATCCTTGGCACGGCCCGGCGCCAACGCCAGCCAGATGGCGCCGCTCGTTTTCCAAGCCATCAGCCTCCTGAACGGACCCACACACACCCAGACGCCGAAGCTGGGATCTGACCAAGCTGCACAGCGTACTTATTTCACCTTACGCCCCGTACCGGGTGTAAGAATTGCGCTTACAACACCCACAGGAAAGCTCCAAAACCGTGGAAAGTTGACTGCCGGCCGATCAAAAGGTTGTACATCGCTTCAGGGATTCAGGAATCCGCTGGCCCTGCACAACAGCAGGGTGGGTCTCCGAGCAACGACTCAACTGGTATACATAGTACTTGTCAACACCTTACGCCCTGTACCGTCTCTAAGTTGAGGCTGCTGAAAAGCTTATGTTTGGGGGGGTGATCTGCTATCGTAGTTGGTCCAAGTACCTGATTTTTGACAGGCGCAAGTACTACGGCGACTGGGGCTGCAAGTTCATCCAGACGAGGCGGGGTTCGAAGTCGGTGCGCGTCGCCCGTGTCGGCCTCGGGTTGCAACGTCAAGCTGTCTCGACATCCAAATCGACCTTTTGAATTCCGGCACACACTCCCAAGAGTCCTGATTTAATGCCCTTGTCAAGACAAGCGGACGCATACAACACGCACTGCGTCCTTCCCCGGAGTCCCCTTGAAGCCGTATGTCCTTGCCCTCTGCCCCTGATCATTCGCCATCTTGCGTGTGCTCGAAGGAAACAGCATTATGAGTATGTACATTTGAGCCTAAACCTAATGAGCGCTGGATTCTTTATAATTTCGAGTCCGAAAAGCCGTCAGCCGTCAGACTTTCCCATGGTCCACGGTCCACGTGCACTTGCCTGCTAGTAAAAGAAGTCAGCACCCCCCATTACGCTATACAGGGTTCGTCCACCCTATTACGCATGTCCTCAGCGCGAATATCATGGCAGTACGACAAGACACCATCGCCATAACGCTCATGGCCGTTACACTTGCTATTCGGAGTGCCAACCATGCGGCCTTCGCCGTACCCTCCTTGAGGAAGCCGTATGAGCCCCTGGCCTCGATGAAGAGCAAATGGTTCAACATCAGAATCTTTGCGATCGAGATGCTCCATCTTGTAGCTTCCGTCGTTTTGTTTCTCTTGAACATCGACAAGCCGGTTGTCTTGCTTCTCGGCACAGGCTGGAACTTTGCAGGAGAAGTGAGTCGGCCCCTTCTCGCGGACATCAGTAGCTGACTGACATCCTGAAGAGGCTGTTGTGGCATCGTCTCGTCAATTCAGAGAGCTGGCTCTGGTGTTTGGCGTTCATCAGCCCGGTATACTCTGGTCTCGTGGTCACCACCGGTGTGCATGTCCGACCACATCAAGCTGCCCAGTACTCGACACTCGCTCTCCTGACACTCGCCGCAACCTCAGCCGTGCTTTGCGCTTTCGACTCTTTCCTTGACTCTCTTAAATCCGATCAATTGGGCCAAGGGACTGGCGCTGAACTTTTTCATCGATGGTACATCTTTCGCCAAGTCGTGACTTTGAACTGGAAGCCACGTCAAATGAGAAGGCAAACCGTTCTCTTGGCCTGTTACATGGTCCTCATGCTCCTATTCTCTTGTTCTATCTGGCTTGCTCTTCTGGTCCCCAACGAGGACTTCCACTTGGTGGGCATTTACTCCTCTTGGTTCCTGGGTCACGCATTTGCTGACATAGCAGGCCGTGTTCTTGGTGTCTACCGTCATTTGCAGTGTATCGCCGTTGCACGCTCTGGGACGAAGACTCTCCAACACTTCTGGAAAGGCTTCTGGGCAGACGGGAAGGACTTGTGGATGGTCTTTAAAGCTGGGGAGTAAGGTCGGACGGCATTATCGATCAGGCGACTCGAACGTGAAGTTTTCCTCCTCAAGCACCGTCCATCATCTCGATTCCGCTCATGCATAATGCAATTCCATGAACTGAGTTGCTGAGGTTACCCTCCTTCTCCGTGAGGTTTATCTCGCAAAACGACGTATCACACCCCCTTCCCGCTGATGCCCTGGCTCAGCGCTCCACCACCCATGAAAATGACCAGTCTGCTCGTGCCGCCCGACGCGTAGCCCGGGATATTCCTGTACGCTGGTCTGTGCTGTCGCGGTGAATCCGCCACCAAATTGGCATGGTGTCCCGGCGACAGAGCAGGCACACAGCCCAGTCTCAGGTCATACAAGTGACAGCCCTGGGCCCTCGGTCGACCCGGTGCGCACCCACGTCTGGGCAGCAGCGTATAAAAGACACAAAGGCCAGTGGACCCTAGAGCATTAGTTGTAGTCTTTTAAGCTAGCCTGTCTCTCAGTCACCAGGGCTGATGACCTTGCCTCCATCGCACCGCATTTCGCCAACCTTTTACCATGTCTTGTTCGAAGTGCCAACGCAGCTTTCCGGAGACCGCAAGAGGTCAGAAGCAATTGGAAACGCACTGCCGATACCACAAAGGGGAAACGGTCTATGTCTGCATGAGTGATGCGTTTGCACCTGGTACCCAGGCCGGATGCGGCAAGTCGTATGTAAAGAAGTCTAGCTTGAGAGCCCACTGGACTCGTGAAAGGTCCTGCCATCAGGGCCTGATCATGCTTTCAAGCGACCTCCCTGAAAAGCTTTTGGTGAGTCTTTAACGTCCATAGCAATTCTAACAATCTCTAAAGAAGCAACAGTCGGGTAATCCGCCTCCCCATTCTCAACAGGCTATCGACGAAGCACAGCCAAGCTCGCATCAACGCAGAGAGCCAGAGGTGACTGCGAAATCGGGGACAATCGCAGAGTCTCGATCTAGGCCCAAAAGCGTTGCAAAGCGAATGAAGAGAATCAAGGCCAGACTCAAGAAGACTGAAGAACAGATCAACTACCAGGATGCTGGTATGAAGCAAGCTCAAGCGACCTGTACGTCGCTACAAGAACAGTTCAAATTGGCTATAGCCAACCAAAACAAAGGTTTCAAGGAGATCAAAGTTATGATATCGAGAATTGAAGCTCGCCTCGCCATTTCGACGGCCTCCCATCCTGCTACTCCTGAAGCTCTCTCCTGGTCGCGTCAGCCTCCCCCAACCAGGCCAGCAAACGCTGGGGCCAATCGTCCGCTGCCATATCCGAACGGATTTTATGAACAGAGCTGGCCCAACCATCTAGACTTGCGTGCTCCGCAGTCAAGCGTCAACATTGTGCGGCCTCCGCAACAAGGGGTGCTCTCACACAGCACACCACCGAGCGTCGAGGCCGGCGCAAACCAAGCTTCAGCACCGTATCAATTAGGCGGTAGGGGAGAGAACATTGACACCTCTTCGAATATTTCTCAGCAATATAATGGGACGGAAATCGTGAAGGGCGTTCCTTATTCATCAACTTTCGAGGTGCCAGGAGGCGGGCTCTCGATTTGATCAAATCGGATATCAGGCTCGTCTTATCAAAATACATGAACTTTTCAGCGTAAGTGATTCAGACGATAACCCTGAGCTCAAGTCTCTGTGCTCAGACCATCCTGATGACTTCTTGTGGTGAGGCAGGAACTACCAGAGCGTTACAGGCGAGGGGTGTCTAGCCTTGTTCGCCACGTCCTGGCCCCGCAATCCCCGACCAGCCAGCTTCTCGGGATAGGCTGATTTGCAGGATATATTCATAGGCGCGTTCTGGACGGCCGATGGAAGTGCAGAGTCAAGGCATGATTGAGATGAGTAGGAATCATCCATGATGAAGTTTGAGCAAGGCTGGCGGCGACAGGAGGGATATCACGAAGTGAAATGGAGCTCTCTTCGTACGCATTCTTGTCTATTTGCAAACTCTGAAGCGGCGAATCACGTATCGATACATTCCATTTAAGCTTTGTTCAGCCCCGTGACATGGGAGGACGGTGCTGGTGCTTTTGCTGGTGCTTTTCTCAATTCCACCCAACATCGCCCCTCACACTTCTGCACAGCATCGACAGTACAAGGCGGTAGTTCAGTGGTGGCTGAAGGTCTCGTTGTTATTAGGGTGTATTTCACACACCGTTCGGCTTCCCTGTGCTGCTTGCACGATTTTCACATCACTATGGGTGCATGAGGTCGCGCCTGTACAGACGTCATGCCTGGGTTGAACATTATCTCTCTCAGCAGTTCTCAGGGTTTTGCCACACTTGGACGTGAAATGTCATCTGGTCGTTAAATTGTTTTATAGGCTTTGAGGGGATACCTGTCGCGAGTCATTGAACATACCACGCTGTTCCGTGTCTTGCTCTTCATATGCACGTATGTTTTACTTGCCCTACAACGTTCGTTATATGCCCTTTGCTCGTCGTCTGCTGTTTGTTTCTGGTCCACTCCTTTGTCTCTGTAACTGCTATGAGCTAGAAGTAGTGAACCCTATATAGTCTACCTATGCCGAGGCACAACCTCGGTCGACTGGCTGGCCGATCTCGAATTCCCTGATCGGCAGACTGCTCTTAGGCGAGGATTCGGGCAAGGATTCTGAGGTCAAAGCCGAGCGTCACCCACCCGGCCTCTTTCGCCCACTTCCTTACTTCCACCCCAATACCAACGCACTACATGACACTGTACGCAACATCCTCGACAGAACGATGACAGAGCGATTTGAGGACAGCGCTCCGGACGTCGCGCCGAAGCAGCGGAGGATTCGTCGCACGGCTACTGATATCGCCAAGAACAAGCGCACTGATGCTGCTGCAATAGCCGAATTCGCTCTCAACCACCGAATTAAAGAGAACAGGCGCTCATCCGATCCGAGCCATACGAAGCGACTCGCCCGGCACATTTCCCAGCTGCGATATGCTCAGACTGATGGCATAGCGGAGCTACCTCTCGCTGCAGTCGTTGATCTGACTCGGTCTTTCACACCCTCGGAATGGATGGCCATAGAGAATAGCCCAGATCAGTTCAGGCGTGCGATGGAATTTTACAGAAACGAGGTCCTCGAACTTGATGCCACCTGGATGACGTACTACAGAAATCTCGATCCACGATGTGCCCGACTCTGCCTCTTAGGTATGCTTGCTTTGATCATGTAGATGACATACACTGCTCTTAACACCGACACAGAAGTAGTTCTTGACGCTTGGAAAGGAGACGTCGGCGCAATTCTCGCTGACATGGCCAAAGTATCTAACAAGGCCTCTTTCCATCAAGTGAGGGTTGAGGGACACGATGACTCGTCGCAAAGCACCTCGATACAAGCGACATCACACGCCGGAGCATCAGGGTCCGACAGGCTGATCCAGGTTAGACAAGATATCGCTACTGCGGAGGGCATTCAAGAAGACCAAGACGACCAAGACAACCAAGACGACCAAGACAACCAAGACGACCATGCTGCGAACGCCCAGCGTGATATCGTCAATCGAGCCGATGCCTTGTGCAGGCAGACGCAACAGGGCAGTCTTCTTCAGCCCAAGGCAACCAACGGGCTGGACGATGTGATGAATCACGCAGCGGTGCAAGTGGCTTTCAACCATGACGAATACAGGGAGGACATTGAACAGGCGACGGCGGACAACCTTCGACGTGAGCTAGCGATGCGCGCGATGGCTCAAGGTGACCCCCCTTCCTCGAGAGCACAGTTGGCGAAGAGGCTGCGGGAGACGACGAACCACAGTATCAGGCATCTCCATCGGTCGGCTCTTCATGGGATCGGTATGTTGCCAGGTAACTTGGATTACATATTTCAAGAGTTGCGTGCATCATTCCTATCGTCGGATACTTGGGTCCTCGAGCGCATGTTGAGATTGGAATGTTCTACTTGTATATCGGTGGATATAGATACCATCGGCGACTACGAGTTCAAGATCAAGGTGAACAGGTATACTGGATTGGGGATTGTTCAAAGATACTGCTTGCCAACACTTATTAGAGGTCTCGAATAATCACTGTGGCGTCGTACAAATCTATATATTGCCCTTTGACTGCTTGACCACTCCCTGTCTTGTTGTTCTGCCATGCTTGCCATATCGTGTCGTTTTTGTCTCTGATTTGAACACCGCCTTTTAGCACCTCCACGATAATAGAGCTTGTGACATTGATTCGCTCTATGCGCCAACAGTACTCTTGGCCTCGCTTAAGGTCTTCGCTGTCCTTGAACACATTAGTGCGTGCGCGATGAGAAATTCCCTCTCGTGGAGCGTACAATCATGGCTAGAAGGGCTGCTTTTTGTGGAAGCATCATTCCGAGGGCAGTCAACGATCCTCAAGAGCACGGCCTGGAGATCGTGATGCCTTTGCAGGCCTCTAGTCGTATTCCAATGCCGTCGGAACAACGTTCTCTCGATGCGGGGTCGGAT
This sequence comes from Verticillium alfalfae VaMs.102, assembly GCF_000150825.1. Taxonomy (NCBI): domain Eukaryota; kingdom Fungi; phylum Ascomycota; class Sordariomycetes; order Glomerellales; family Plectosphaerellaceae; genus Verticillium; species Verticillium alfalfae. Next base: position 56,534 of record NW_003315025.1, read on the forward strand.
ATACCTCGGCGGCCTGTGGAAAAGTGTGTGTGGTCCGTGCACGAATCAGCTCACATCGCACGTCATCAGGACGGAGGATGACGGCGCTGTCTCCTCATGACATCCCGTACAATGGCTGTCGTGAACAAAAATTGTCAGACGCTTGCAAGCGACAGGGAAGGAATCATCGCCGAGCTTTTGGCGCCGCGGCGTCGGCGGCTGCTAAGAATAGTTGTCGGAAGCGGGGTTCAGACTGGCGGGCCCTGCTGGACGTCGGCCTGTGCGGTTCGGGGCCGAATCAAAGAGCATGGAAGTGGGGCCTGCACCGATGGTCACGGCCGGGTGCCGTCCTGGATGCGGGTTCCCGACGCCGGACCCTTGTGCATAGGGTCAAAGACAAAAATAAGTCAGGAGAGGACAAAGGCACCGGTAGGTTTGCCCGTCTACTTATATAAAGCTGGCTGCGATCGCTTCTTTTTCTTCTTCATTCCAAAGACTGCGCTAGGTCCGATACCTTCATCGCGTCTGGTCTTCTGCTTCTCCTGCCTCAGTGTTTTTCTTTTGACAGGTGCTGAAGCATCCGAATTCTCCATCAAGACACGGGTGTTCAGAGATAAGTCATCCACAGAGGGTCACCCGCCATCCCTTGCTCGCGTCCTGCCTCGAGATCGTGATGCCGTTGCAGGCCTCTAGTCGTATTCCAATGCCGCTGATGCCGGGGCACGATGGCCGTCTTGAGAAGTCGCGGCGTGCCCTTATGCGAGGCATCCTTGGAATCCCTGCAGCAGCTGTCTATCATGCGGGCGGCACCCTCGTCGACAGATTCACGCGCAGCCGGACCTCTCTCAGCCTTCCATTGTAGAGGCACCAAAGGCAGCCTGTTCGATGGCCGATCAAGCTGCCCTGACATGGAACAAGAGCCGTCTACATTGCACCACGCACGAGCTCGTGCCTTGATGCTGGGAGACGGACACTTTCCTCCGGTCACAGAGCTGCCGCTTCCGTCCACTTTGCTGATACAGGGATCGACGGCGCCGCACGGAATGCCGTGGAGAGGCCCCCTACTTGATGGGCGTACACAATGCATGACGGTCGTGGTAGCTGATATCGAGGCGGTGGGGCCTGTACCAAAATTTATGGGCCGCAGACAGCCCCTGGCGTCGTGGTTGAACCACAGCGACGACGACTAGCGGTGCAGCAGAAGCCGTCGTCGTCTAGTGTGGAGTATGATGTTCGTCGAGAGAGCAACATGGATTTGGGTCATTTCTGAATGGGTACACTAGAAGCGTTCATTGTATGTTGGTTCCCGCGTATGTAAACCCGCTATCCACTCATTGTTAATAACAATAAATGCATCACGATCAACAGTCTCCGGTGCCCCCTGGTCCGACGTGCAAAGCGCTCCGCCGTGGCTTGACACAGCGCTGTCCTTTGGAATTCAATGGGATACTTTTGGCAAAATCAGCTCAGATCTGAGACGTTTCAAACGTAGGACTTTCACTGCGCCGCATCACATCGTGCAGCATGGCTCGCGAGCTGTCATTCAGAGACAATGGACTAAGTCTTTCATCTCTGATCGCTCAACCTTGCAGCGTTGAACACCATGCTTTCGTAGCCGACTAGTCTTTCCGCTTAGCTCAATCAATCAAAGAGTAACAACAGAGGGCTGTCTGGGGCGTCCAAAACTTTCCCTCTTCGGCGAGACGCGATTGCTGCGTAAGCAAGCGAAGTCTGCTCGATAGAGTATGATAGACGACGCGTGTCGGCGCGCAATAACACATGGTGGCAGGGCTGGCTCTCTAAGGCGATGCTAGCCTCAACAACACCAAAATGTTGAAGATGATGGTTATTTGTGTGGAAGACAATGTGGCCGAAAGGATACATCCAGGGGTCTATGGCGCTCAGCGTGATCGCGTCACAGGCTTGCCAACCAGAAGCGAAACCATCATCATCCGTAGTGGAAGAGAAACGAACAGGGGTCTGGAAACCACCTCCACGACAATGAAGTGTCACTGAAATGGCAGATAATGCGTTGCCGTTGCTGTCGACGACTTGGCAAGTCACCGAAACCATGGCTGGCGGACTGTTGAACAAGAGTTCCATCACTTGGGCGCGCGACATGCTATTCATGTTAAATACGTTGAGAGCTTCGGTACTACACACAGCAGTCTTGTCGCTTTGCAGCGTACTAGGGTGGCATGGCAATGGCCACGCGACAATCAGTTGCCATAACCTTTAATCAAGCGGGGCCCAATATTCAGATCCGAAAGGCCCCCTCTTACTTTACAACATGGGCGCTTGGAGCATGACAGTTAGACTTGAAGCCTTTCTTGTACAGTAATCCGTCACCGGCCAGAGGCAAACGGCCGAAAAGAAGGAGCAGAGACATTCAAATTGTCGTACGACGGGTTCAAAAGTGAAATACGACTATTCGCCAATGTTCAACAGCAGCACGCGGCAAACGACAGTAGTGCAGGCACTGGCTTTCCGTATAGCTTTGAGCTTCTAATTGACCGTGGAACCCATCCTCTCGGCAGCAGCCTGTCTACATTAAAATAGGGCATACACCCTCTCAGTCTAGCATAACGCAAGTGGGCGCCCATGCCTCCTGCGAAACGTTGTTCTAGTGCTAACACGGGCGATAAAAAAAAAGACCTCAGTCCCGACCGGAAGCCTCATAAACTATGTAGGATGCGTTCCAGCTACTCGACGCCAATAAGTTGGCTCGACGAGCGTCACCCATGTATTGGGCGAGTATCCAAAAGTGGGAATAGAGCGCGCGCTTGATGACCACTGATGGGTGCGCAGCAACACAGTTGTTGTATGTTGATTCCAGCTCCGATTTCAAATTACACATTTGCTGCAGTCTGGCTGAAACCCGGATACGAATGGGGAGGGACAGGGAAAGATTGTTACCCCATGCCGCTGGCTCTGTACAGTACTGTACAGTGTTTCCTGGCGTTCACGGATGTATTTCGAAAGCCGAGATCGGAAAAGGACTGTGTCCACTCTGCCCTCATCGTCTCCCTCGGGTACAAAACCAACAAACTTGATAGTTACCAAGACACGACCGGAGTGCACACATCGCGTATCCTTTCGAAAGCGAGTTTCCTTCCAGTGGCCATGCGTACCGAGCCATCCGTGACAGAAAAGAGCCTTCCGGCCTTGCCATCTAGGGCGAAGCAACAGCACAAGGAGGATGACCGAAGTCGACGAATGCGCGACCTGCACAAGCTGTGGAAACGCCCGCCAGTGACGTTCGCGTCCAGCGAGCCTGCGGAGGAGATTCTTAGCCTCGAAGAAGACCCACCGCAAAAGGCCCAATTGCTACGAAGAGACAATGAGACACTAAGGCAAGAAGTAGCAATGTTACGTGCAGCACAGCGCACCGACAAGAATCGTATCGAAGACCTCGTCCAAGAGCTGGACCGCGCACGTCATGACAATGCGGAACAGAGCCGACGAATTGCAAGAGTGATTAGCGCCGTCAACAAGGCATTTTCGGAATACAAAAAGTGGATGCGAAAGTCGCTGGAGATGGAGTCGGCAGAGATATCGTCGTTGTCCAGTGGCGATTCACAGGGCATGATTCCCATAGGCCGAAGTGCCTTCTCCGATGATGATGACGATAGTCTGTATAGTTCTTGCATCTAGTGCTATGACGAAGACGAGTAGCTCACTGGAGACGGGGCCGGGGGAGAGGGGTTCTCTGATGGAGCGAAGGAAGCAGCTTCTTGACTTTGCAGCGTTGTGGGGGTTCTAGGCTTTAGAAGCTGAGTCTAGAGACGTTGGAGCGGCTAGTTCGATTATTTTGAAAAGAATAGCTTTGTTAACAAGATCCTTCGCACGCTGATCGCCGTGAGCATGTCAGTTTCACTGCAACTTAGAGTAGCGGAAGGTGCCTAGGCGGAACAGACACAATGGCAGCTGCCTTGAGGTCCACATTTGCGTTACTTTTGTAGATCAGCCGCTATCTCGCCCGGTACCACACTACTGTGACGAGATATGAGGTGTCCATAGCGAACTCGTTGCATTTGTAGTCACATCAGCGGAGGAGACTCACAGGAGTACGACGAGAGCCCTTATCAATTATTTTTCCATGTCATCCAGGTCTGCAGAATCAATCCCAGCACGGCTACAGCTTATTGTGGCGCTGGCGTCTGCAACCACCCTCTCGCAACTCCAATAACCGTGGCTGCCAAACTTCAAGAGGCAGGCTGTTTCAGCGAGCTACGACTTCCTGAGGCCACCGCGAAGCGTATTCCTGGCTATTGCCACCATAGGTTCGCTAGATTCCCCTCGGATCTGCAAAGCTACCCCTGACTTGACTTTATGATCACCTCCAGAAGAGTTGATATGCTCGCCGTAGCCATCCTCAACCAAGCAGGCCGCCACATTGAAGGCAGCTGGTTTCAACCTGCAGCATCGGTCGGTTTGCACAGATGCGGAGATACAGTTGAGACGCAAAACACCAGCAGACCATTCATTATACGCATGCGCGGTGGGCCACAATGGAAGTGTACCAGCCACGCCAACAGGGCATGGGCTGAAGAGACAGACGAAAGAGTACGGCTGCCGTCTAGACGCGTTGTGGCTTTGAATAGTGCGTTGAATCTTTCGAATCGCTTCCATCGTGTCTAAGCGTCTCGAGGTGGTGAATATAGATCCATCTGCTGCGATCGTATCAGGATAGGCCGCCTTGGCTTATGTCTCGACCATTACATTGCCCAGCCGCACGCCGTGCTTCAAAATCGTCGTGCCCCACCGCCAATCCCGATCAGCAAGCCCGACGCCGATGTTGGGGGAGTCCGCGCAACATGTCACTTGTAATAATTGTTATCATTCCGATCCCGTATTTTGCCCTCTGAAGGTCATAGCCATCACGACATCGTAGAGCGTCAACAATCTGATACTACCGCTCGAAGCTTGAGGGCCTTGAACACAAACACAAGAAATCCATATGAAAGCATCTAAGGCATACCGCTATCCCTCATTCTAGCTTTTCAATCAAAGGTTGACCAGATCAATGCGGCCTGCGCTACCGTCGAAGCTTTGCCAGCAGGCCCCTACCAACAACACGTCTATCTTTCGACCTACGCTTGCGATCACTAGATCTCTGCTATCCATCCACTGCATGAGCTCCGCCATTGTCATACCTGCCGTCCTTGATATACTCGTCTGCACTATCGTCTCCGCTGGACTCCGAACTGGACTCATCCTCGTTCCTGTCGTCGAGCGAGCGATGGTGCCTCCCGGGGACAGACCTGAGTTTACCATCATCTGCAACAGCTGGAACTGTCAACAGCCATTCTTCCTCATCCAACTTCGTTTTCGTGTCCAGACATTTCTTCCACCAATCGTGTTGAACAATCTTGATGAATTTATGACTCATATTTGGGCTTTTTTGCAGCTCTCTGTTGTACGAGCACACAATATCGATCAGAGCAGACCTTTGTGGGACTTCTGATTCAGAGATACATAGGTGCGTCATGCCGTCGAGGTTGTCACCGCTAAAGTCCAAACTCCCTCCAAGTCTAACGATGGCATTGCGGACACTATTCAAGTTATCCGTCTCCTTGCTTGTTGGATATGTCGGCGTGATGGCGATTAAGCATCCGTCTAAGACGAACGGCGAGCTATCGCTTTCCGGACCTATTCCATACTTATTGGGGTCCAGAAATTCATGCTTATCCCAGGAATCAAACAGCCAATTCAAGCCAACCAGGAAACTTTCTTGCTGAGAAGCACCGAGGACTTGTCGGTTGCAATACCGCAGTTGGTGGTGCGTAGTGCATACAACACTCGTGGAGGCCCTGACGCGTTTATGATACACGGCACCCAGCTCCTTGATCCAAGATTTGGCCTCCTCAAGCGTCACACCATCAGTAGGCATGGACGCGACGATGGTAACGCTGTTGATGGGTATCATGGTAAAATGTGATGCAAGATTGAGTTCGGATAGGGAAGGATGGCTGTTTGCTTCAACTGAAGATTCTAAGGTTTAGTTAGGTGACAGAAAACATTGGAAAATTTGTAGCTCCCAGCCGTATCGCAAAGGTTTGTCCACAATTAATTGTTAAATCATCCAAATTTCGGTTTGAGGCGTCATGACATTCTCTCCGGCTCAATAAAACATGTTGCTCACGGACTTTCCACATCAGGAAGGGGCATTTAACAATTCAATTACGGGAGGGTTCTTTCCATCATGAGTGCACATATGATTAATCAAATTTAGGTATTCGCCGGGACTAGCTGGGTCATTTCCAAGAGCATGTGCGCAGATGGAACCGTGGCCTCTGACAAGTGCGTGGCTTGCCTCCCCTCACTCTTCTCGAGCCGCTACAGCGCTTCTTTCAACACTGCTTTCCTTGCTGTGCATCCTCTCATGTGGATAGTCGCGGCCGCACAGGCAACCAGTGCCGCCCTCGAGCGTCTGGAAGTCAAGTGGCTACGCCAGTGAACTGTACGATAAGTACAAAGTCAAATCCGGCTCTACCCTTTCATTGAGCCCGTGCGAAGTTTATTTTTACTTCTGACTTCGTGGAATGGACACCAATGACCGCATAGCAATACTTAAAAGCAACTTGGGCTGTTGCGACGCGCTGTTTTCTCATTTCTCTCGCAAGCCTGCCTTCAACTTTCTGCCATGATTTCCGTGACCTGCCAAGTGCTTGACAACGACGGCCTTCCGCTCGAGGGACTGCAGGTACATCTTGAATGCGTTGCCGGCGTGCGTCCCGACACTCGTTTTGAAGCGACAACGGATGAAGACGGACGTGTGACGTACTGGAATCAACGCCATGCGGAGGCCTTACTCACCACAGAGGGAGAGCTTCTACCTGTCTATGTTGAGCCTGGCTCGTCCTCTTCACTGCGACTCATATTCCTGACGCAGGGCCTACACGGCTGTGCTTACAATCCTTTGCCAACTCTACAATCAACCCTTGATGTGAGCGCTTGGTCCTCCCACCACATTCTTCTATGGATCAATCGCGCACATCCCAGCTATCGAGTCCAACACCTGATCGAGCGTCCGAGTTCTTGGTTGATTGAGAGCACCGGCGCCCTGTCTGCGATGGTCAGCAGTCCCTCATCAAGTACTGCCACGAGCCCTTGCCAGTCTCCGCCCGGCCAAGTCACACACGCAAGCGAAGGCAAGCTCGATTCGCCTCCTCTACTCACGTTGTCTTCGCCCATCCTCCCCATGGCCAATAACATGTGGACTTGTTCCGCAAGCCGCCCCAGAAAGAGGAAGTCTCCATGGGATGAGAAGGACGGACCGGCAATGAAGAAGCAGTGCTCCGGGTACATCGACTGCATCAGCTCGGCGCGTCAGCACATATGATCGAATCTGTCGGCATTGCGCTTGCGTTGCTTTCGTATCATGGCCACCATGGGGGACACGTCTTCCTCCTTAGCAATAGAGTCTAGAAGGGAAAGCATTGGATTATGTGTCAATTGGTACTATGATAGCCATTAGTACATGTGCTTGAAAGCCGTGATGACCAAACAATTGAATCGATTGAGTTCTCAGACCTGAAGAAGGCCTTGTTTCGTTGACCAGCGCACCAAACTAGCCGCTCGCCAGGGCTGGGGTGATGAGCCAAACAAACACTATTGGTAGATGTCTTACCGCAAGCTGCCAGCGCTGTCAACTCTACCGTATGAGCTGGCTCATCGAGTAAGCGCGCTCTCCGGCCGGTTGCATTGCCTTCTCGGTTGAGTTGCTCTGCACTGCAAGGGACGTCCTTTGTATAGTGAGGGTTCAGGGTAATGATCTCGCCGTCTACTCTGATCGTTAGGGTCACTTGCGCGCCCAAATGATGCAGCTCAGCAGCCTTCTTCATGAGGACTACCGATCGGGTTCTGATGCTGCGTGGCGCTTTGCGAAAGATCTTGCTTCGAGGGTCCATACTGTCCTTGCAGAGAACGGAGAAGATCCGGGACGATTTCAAACGAAGGAAGAGAGGAGGAGATGCCGCAAAATCAATCAGACATATTTCATACGAGAAAACGTACTCCAACCAGTTCGTCCTTATATCTGTCGGCTGTCCGAAATAGCGCTTCCATATCCAATGCAAGCGCCGCCCTCAATGTGCGCCAATCAACGGCGTGCGCCGGTGCCACTAGCTCGCTGGGTTATGCAGCTTTGTGAATGGTTGTCTATCTCCCGCTAGCTTTTAGGGGTAAGGGGCTGACTGTTTACCAGGCGCTTAGCTGTGTTTTAGAATTCTCATGGCGACTTACTACTTTAAGCCTCTGTGCTGCATGGGACCCGCGTCCGTGGACCAGCATAGCCTCTGGGTGGCTCATCGAGAACAGCATCACTCTTGGCGTACGAGACCCTTGGGACCGTTCTGACTGGCCTGTCCTGGACAATTGATGGCGTTTCGCGGAGGAAGTATGGGAGACCGAAAAGCGGCACTTATTTCCCGTCACAGACATGCAACTAACAACAATGACAATAAAATCGAGATGCAAGTGAAGCAAAGGCACGAGGCCTAAGCCAGTCAATTGCACAACTCCCAAATTTGTGGGTATACTGGGGTGATTATTTCATCGTATCAAGATGAAGGAGGAAATGATTCAGCGTCCTGGCAAAAGTTTCTAGACTGAGTGGTTGATAAGCCGCGCACATATCGCTATCGAGAAGGAACAACGCCATGGCTAGTAGCGGTGGGTATCTGATGCGGCAAGACGGGAAACTGCTCATGGTGAGTGGGCTTCGTTTCATCTTCTCTTGGCGGACTAATCTCTTGAGGTTGTCTACCCGCGCCGCCCTCCTCCCCCGTCCCCGGTTGCCTCGTCTCTGCTGTAGGGCCGTTTACGATAGGTCTCCGTGATGAAGGGTGGAGCGGACATTCCATCCAAATTTGATTGCAACAGTGAGGCCTTGGGAGAAATGGCTTTGGGGCTGTGCCGGGGTGGGTCGGGCGCGGATCTCGAGACTTCGGCGCTGAACGTCTACATCGTCTTGGACGGGTAACCGTGATCGTTTAACAGAGGATGTTGAGGGTGTCGGATCGTTCTTGGGCACGTGCAGCAATCTTGTTGCATCTCTCCTCATCAAGGCCGAGGATGTGTTCGGGGGCTTCAAAGAGGAGATCGGGAAGCTCGATAGTCGTCAGCAGAATTGTTGACAGGAGTCGGAATCAGCGGGGAGAGATAGATCATCATCCTAGAATTTGGCTAGATATGCAAGGGCGACAAAACTCGGCCTCGAGACAATTGAAGCTCTTCCTAACATCGCATTCCAGATGCTTGAAACGGGAGTTTAGTTCCTAAATTTGCTCTTTTACGCCGTACTCAAAGTTGTTAAGGTCGTACTTGACTTGCTTCATGGAGGATGGAGGGTGACGAACACTGCGGAGAGATAACCGTCTGGGCGGTGGCAGGCGCTGAAGTTGTCACGGGTAAGATAGGGAGAGGGAGGAGGAATGGGACATTTACAGACAACGTCGATGGATTCCCCGGATCCAGGAAATCGCATCACGTGACCACATCCCGAGATCGGATGTGATAGGCTGCGGTCTCGTCAGCGAAAGATCATCCTAGCGCATTACTCGACGCGCAGGAGTCGATGCCATAGGTGCTCCGCCGCCGTAGACTCCTCAAGGATAAAGGCCACAGCACGTTCCGACGACCCGTCGATCAAATCTCGTTCTATGACTAAGCAGGCCCACTGGATTTATTGTCAAACAATTCGCTGGTTATAGGCATCACAGTAGCCATGTGGCTGACACAGTGGGTAGACAGGTCGATTAGGTACAATAATGAAATTGGATGTAGTTCATGTCAGATACTCGATGCCTCACGTATCGTATTCGTCACTTCTGGCCGAGTCCTCACATTAAAAGGACCTCTTGGTGGTTGTAACTTGGTTGATCCTTGTTTTGTACTGGTTCTGTCGAGTGACAAACTTAACCCCACTCCTTCACCGCCCTGCGGCAGAATGGAGAAATATTCAATAAACCCGATTTCAGACACGCTTAAAAGCGGATCCAAGCATCAATCCGACACACCCCCCCAGTTGAGGCCTCGCAGGTGGAAACTGTCAGTCTCCGATCTCCAGCTCTTCCATTCTTTCCCAAAGTTCCTGTTTCTCGATGGGCCGGAGTAGCCTTCCCTCCAGTCGATCTGAGATATCGATGAGTCCAATCTGTGCCGTGAAAATCTGGAGGCGTTGATGATTCAGGGGCTTCGTAAGTCCATCGGCGATCATGTTTGCCGTCGGGATATATTCCACCAGGATCCTGTTCTTCTGTGCTTCCTGCCTCAACCAGTGGTTGTGTATGTCGACGTGTCGAAGTTTGGTCCGCAATGTGGCGATGTCTTTGTTGACCAGTTTGATCGTCTGTTGGTTGTCACATCTTATTCGGATGCGTTCATCGTCCAAGGTAACCCCGAGCTCCTTGATGAGTCTAGAGACGAACATCGCTTCCTTGGCTGCCTGTGAGAGGGCAAGGAGCTCCGCTTCGGTAGTAGACGTGGTGACCGTTGATTGTTTATTGGCTCTCCAGCCGATTGTGCCGCCAAACAAGGTCATGGCGTAAGCTTGGGAGCTCTTTCGGTCAAGAGTATTGTCTGCGAAGGATGCGTCGCTTGCCATTGTGAAAACATCGTCTCCGCCGAACTGTAACGCCATCGTCTTTGTTTTCCTTAGATACAGCAGCACCTGGTCAGCTGCAGTATGATGCTCGGGTCCTGGGTTTGAGTTATGTCGCGCAAGTCGCGAAGCGGCGAATGCCACGTCTGGTCGTGTGATGACCGCAGCGTACAGTATTGAGCCGATCTTTCGCTGGTAGCTTCGGATTGACCCACAGCTTGCGAGTTCATCATGTGGCAGGAGTTCTTCCTGTTTCATCGGAACATCGTGCCGCAAATCTGTGCGGTCAATGAGGTTAGCAATCTTGTCAAGGTAATCGGATTGGGAGAGCCAGAGGAGCTTGTTCTCTCTGTCTCTGATGATTTCAACGCCGAGGAACCATTGCAATGGTGTTCCTCCTGTCAATTTGTACTTAGCTTGCAGCGCTCGTGTGATGCGCTCAACCTCGTCCTCCCTCTGCTTTCGGTATGCCAGGACAATGTCGTCGACATAAAAGAAGATAATGACACCGCCCTTGGTCATGCAGCAGGTCTCATGAGGAACGGGTTTGAATCCGAGTTCGGTCAGTGTAGCTGTGAGTTCCCTCTGCCACAGTAGTGGAGACTCTCTCAGCCCATAGAGCGCTTTCCGGAGCATCAGGATCATTCCTGGTTTCCGGTGCCCTGGTGGCATGCGCATGAAGACGTTCTTGTCCAACTTGGCGTTCACAAACGCGTTGACGGCGTCATACTGGATCAGTTCCAGGTCGAAGCGCGCCGCGACTGCCATGAGTGTCCGAAAGGAGCGCCCTGCTAGGGTCGCTGCGTATGTCTCTTCGTGAGTCGACTTACGTTGTTGGTCTCCTCTGACCACCAGGCGTGCTTTGCACTTCTGGAACTGTCCGTGTTTGTCAAACTTGTACACGTAAACCCACATGCAGTCAAGGATCTGATAGCCTCGCACTCGAAGGTCATGTTTGGAAATCTCCGCCCATGAGTTCATTTCTTCGTGGCTGCGCAGGTGTGCTGCTTCCGCCTCCTCAAACATTGTTTTCATGGGATGTGTTGCCAAGTCTCCATGGTGCTTGGGTAGTGGAGGCATCTGTCGCCTGTGGAGCGTCCTGGGATTTCGTAGCAGTCGAAGCCACTTGGCCTTGTCGATCTGTTCTCCGTCTATCGCGCCGAGTGGATTGGCCAGACGTCCAGCAGCAAAGGCAGCTTTCCACACCTCAATTGGTCCGGCGTTTCTGTAGATCGTTAATCTCTCCTCAGGCAGATCATCCGAGCCGTTCCGCATCACCAAAGACAGGAGTGCTGCCGGTGGAAGTGACACAGGGGTAGCGTATTCTCTAGCCCGGGCGTCAGAGTTCTTGGCTTGGTCATCGGTGCCGGCCGTAACCTGGCTCTCCGTGCCGCCCTCTGGTAGTCCCAGTGCGATTTCCGCATCCCCGGTTGACCCAAAGCGCTCGCCAGTCCTGGCTGGTTGATCAGACGCAGCCTCTGACGGTTCAGCTTCTGTGTCCCCTTCCGCTTCCTGAACGGCGAAGTCCTCCCAGTTCTCCTGGGGTTCAACGTCTTCGTCCTCTCCAGGAAGGCCCTCCCAAGTTCGTTGGGGTAGAAAGGCACCGTCAGGCACTTCTACTGCCTCGGTGGCACGGTCTGGTTCAGGCTGGTCTACCCTATCGAGTAGATGGATCAAGTCTTGCTGACTGATGTGGAGCAAATCATCCTTGAGCTGGTTCAAATCCCCATTGAAGAGTTCGTCTTCATTGAAGATGACGTCCCTCGTAGATATGATCCTGCCAGTATGTGGATTCCAGATTCGGTATATGTTCGTGGATCGGTATCCCACGAGAAACCCAATCCATGCCTTGGGGTTGAGTCTGTTTCTTTTGTGTACCTAGTTGCGCTTCCCGGGTCATGGCATAAGCCTTGCACCCATAGACGCGGAGGTGTGCTTGGTATGGCTTGCGGTTCTCCACGACAACTCCGTCCCTGTGTGCCAGGAATGTGTGAAATCCATCGTATGGAGTCCGCCAGCTGTAGATGTACTTCGGAGTCCGGTTGTGGAGGTAGACAGCGGCTCGGTATATCTCAACCCACAGGTGTTCCGGCAGTCTGGCGCCAACGCGCATCGCTCTGGCCTTCGTCTTAATGATGCTTCCAGACACCTCGGCACTCCCATTCTGGGCAGGTGTATACGGCGCTGATGGTTCGACCTTGATATGAAGCGTGCGGAGGAATGCAATGGTGGTGAGACTGTGCTTCATGATCTCATTGTCGCATTCAATGACCTTGGGGGCCAGCTCATACTGCCGCTTCAGGACGCCAAGCAGGTCCTTGATTGCCGCAGTCAGGACTTCCGTCCTTCTGTCTGTGAGGTAGTAGTCCCAGATCATTCCCGACCAGCGATCGGTGACGAGCATGACACTGCGTTGGCCCTCCTGATCCCTGGTCACATCATGAAAGTCGATGGCTAGTCGGTCGCCGGGCGCATGGCCAAGTTTCCTTGGTCGGCGACTGACTTGTCGTGTCATCTTGGAGAGTGCGCAACCGTCGCATTCCACGGTCGTTGTTCCCTTGACTCTCGCACCCCTGGAGGTGTTCGCTAGATGTTCAAGGGCCCGCGGTCCAGGATGGCCAAGTCGCAAGTGCCACTTCCGGGCATCAGCTTTGGAAGTACGCTCTGACCAAGAATCCGCTCGGTGTCGTCGGGTAACGAATGCGCTGTCAGGGCATCCCAGAGGTATGTCTTCGATGACAAACTGATCATGACGAACCGCCAGTCTGGAAACGATCGCATGATTCCGGTCTCGGAGACAGTTCTGCCTTGGGCGGTTATCCCACCAATATCCGCGTTTGTGCAGTTGACGTAACGAAACAAGGTTGCAGGGGAAGTTTTCGCAGAGAGCCACATCGCACAGTCTGATGACCTTCGGTCCCTTGGGCCCTCGAGTCTGGATGTCCACGATCCCATATCCACGGATGGGAACTCTCCTTTTCCCCGCAAAGACATAGTCTCCTTCTTCTGCCTGCTGAAACCTCGTGAAACGATTGTTGTTGTTGAAGATGTGAATGGTCGAACCTGAATCGAGAATGGCCGAGTTCTTGAGCGGGTACTGGGTGATGGAAAATGCAGCGTTGAGAGCAGCGACCACAAAGCTGGCAGTGCATTGTCCAACACCCCTCCCGAGTCATTCGGCTTCTTCCAGTTGGTTAACCTTCTTTAGACGGTTCACGTCATCTTTCAGACTTTTGTCTGTCCGTAGACGGCTGTCGACTGCTTCTCGAATCACCTTCCGTTCCCTGAAGACCTCCGGCGCCTTGGTCGGGAAGATGTAGTAGCAGTTGCCCAAGTCGTGTCTGCCATCGCACGCTCGACAGGCAGCATCGCCCCGGTTAGAGGTCGCGGCTCTAGTTCGTCGTGTTGTTGTCAGAGTGTCTTGCGCCTTCCGCTTGCGGGCCGTTCTCTCTTCTTCTTGCGGGCGTGAGGTGATGTTTTCGTCTTGGACGCCCGTTCCTGACCCAACTGATGATTCACCAGCAAATGTCGGGCCAAAGGAGCCTCTGACGATCTTGGGACGTTTTTCTTGTGGGTGGAGAAGATTCTGCTGCTCAGCCTCCGTTCGAAGGTCCTTGGCAACCTCTCCGATCGACAGAGTCTTGTCTTCGAGCTTGTCCTTGTAAATGCCCCTGTAGATTGTGACCCAATGGCCGAGAATGGGCCGAATGGCCTTGGTAAGGTCGTCGAACCAAGTGTTGGGGTCTTCGACACCTCCAGTTTTCCACACCAGTGCATGGCTGGTGGCTATCTCCCACGTGGTGATCCAGTTGGCAAAGTCTTTGGGCGCTTTAGTCAAGATGCTTGTAGCCTCTTGATACTTCCGGCGTGCGGCAGTTTGTTGTTCTCTGTCGGTAGTGCCCACGCTTGTCTTCAAGTTGAGGTACCACCTCCGTAGATCCCATTGTGGTCGACAGGAACTCTGCCGCAGACCGTAGTCAACCGTCTCAATAACCCAGGCCTTCAGCTTCTCGCAGTTGGTCTCCTGCTCTTTGTATTCCTTGTAATCTTGTTCGTAGACTCTCCATTCGAATTGAAAGGAGACCTTGTCCTCCGCGGTAAGCTCAGCGATGTTTCGAGCTCTCTGGTGTGGGTCGGTCGTCTCCGGCAGAGATACGATGGGTTCAGAAGACTGTTGGCTGATTGTCTGGCTGGACTGTCCACTCCTTCGGCCCCGCAACCCCGAATTGGCGTCCGGTTCTGTGGAGCGGGCAGGAACCCTCCTCGCATACTTGGAGAACTCCGGTCGTTGGGGCTTCTCCAGCAGGCTCTGTTCACTGTCTGGGTCGATATATTCCCATTGATGAAGACTTGTGGCCTTTGTCTGGAACTCTTCATCCCACCTGCCCCAGTCTTCGAAGGTCCGAAGTAAGGCTTTCGCGGTCGGATCGTTCGGCATCGCGTATCGTCGTCCGGCGCAGCGGCTCGTGAGCGTATGAGACTCTTAATTGTCAGATACTCGATGCCTCACGTATCGTATTCGTCACTTCTGGCCGAGTCCTCACATTAAAAGGACCTCTTGGTGGTTGTAACTTGGTTGATCCTTGTTTTGTACTGGTTCTGTCGAGTGACAAACTTAACCCCACTCCTTCACCGCCCTGCGGCAGAATGGAGAAATATTCAATAAACCCGATTTCAGACACGCTTAAAAGCGGATCCAAGCATCAATCCGACATTCAAGCCAGTCAGTCCGGGCGATGACATGACTCAAGGGCGCAATGATGCAACATTCGGTAGTGGAGCCACACTGTGTCATCAAGCTATTGTGATGCTAAGACCAGAAGGGATTTGGCGTCCATTTTGGGACACCTGACGTGCCCCATTCATCAGGAATCTTAACAAGCGCAGCTTACCGTCAGCATGGCAGATAGCCCGTGGGTTGGTCAATAACCGATGTGATGACAGCTTGAGCGGGGTCTACATCAGTACTGATGACCCTCTGCGTCGCACCAGCAATGTGCCCCGATGTCGAAAGGAGAATGTTACTTGTCATGAAGATGCGCTGATCTGGGATCACGTCTACAACACCATCGCCGAAGCCACTCCGCCGCCCCGAACGATAGCATTCTCTCTCCAATGAAGTCCATGCCTCCGCAACACTAGCGGCTTCGCGCAACTCGTCCGAGAAATCGAAAGGACGTGGGACCTTGTGCTCAGGGAGGAGCTCGGAACTATGTTTGTCGGGCTCCGTGGAATCCTGGATTCCACGAGGCATATTTCAGAGGTGTGGTCGGTCTTGATACAGCGTCTCAGGCAACATTCCAGAAGTGCGAGGAAGGCAGTAGCCCTCTTTCACAAGGAGTGGGTGGACAGGATGGCCGAACGATGCAAACGAAGACGGCCTGCTTAGCTGGTTCACGGATATCAACCAAAATCTGGTGGTAGTCCGTCGGCACAGCCCAACAAGCCAATCCAAGGTCCTACCGCAGAACGCAAGCTGGACATCGGGTTCGTGAACGATCCCCAGGCAAGAAGCGACTCCCGGTGTCTCTGGTGACAGATACTCGTCACCGGAAAGTTGAAGAGCAACCCATACGCCGGCATCGCCTCCAAAGCATGGCTCGACTTGGGGAGGTATGAAAGAGAAGTTCTCACTGCTCTAGACCGAGAGACCACCCACTTGGCTCAGAACTTTTAGACACTTTGCACTTTGCGGTTGGGCACTGAAACCCACTCCCCAATAACCGACTGCACCCCTGAAACCGATCACAGCCTGCGGTACGAGCCTGCGGGAAATGGCAAGAGACGCCGTCCATCGGCGTTCAACCTGACGTCCTCCCTGGGACCGCGACTCGTGGGGTCATCAAGTCTGGGACAAAAGAGCAGGCAGCGGACACGACCACGACATGGAAGCTTCAGGGTCCTGAGTGGCAGCGAAATTCACGTCTCAGGCCACATCGATGAACTTAGTCATCAGCGAAATACACACAGTCGAGCCTTGACGATTTCTTGATCACTATGGGCCTATGGATTTGGCCGGGAAGATGTCTTGAGCTACGGCGGCGTTAGTATCTGATGCCACAAGCAACCGCGGGAGCTCGCCAACCAGTCCAGCTCCATCGTCCAATGGGGCTTTGATGTCAAAATGGTGCTGGCTTTCCGTGATAAAGACCCTGTCCATCCATCGACATTGCCTTTCCTCTGATAACGCCGCCAGAACCAGGGTTGGCTTCCAACAAGAACAGCGACTCGGTCATTCCACAAGTTCAAGTCGAACTTCAGCTCTTCGCGGCCGACCTCACTCCACCTCCCATAATCGCTCGTCATCCGCCAGCCCTGTCCGAAACCTCAGTGGCAGGCCTCCAAGAGCGGCCTCTGAACTCAGCGTACGACGGGCTCAGCGCGGGCGCATCCTCGCCCGTGTCGTCTCCATCGACTCGCCGCTTCCAATTCTCCTCGTCGCTATCTCCACACGTCTGATGCTCCGCCAACTCCACTCCCTTAGGTTTCCAACGACCGGAGTCATCCCCACCGAGTCCGCCGTGATCTGACCGGTTGCCACACTCGCCCACACGTGTTAGAGGAGGTTGCAAAAAGAGCCACAGGACTGCCATTCACTGCCAATTGCATGACACGTTCTCGTTGGCAAACTTGATCAGTTTTGCAGGTCTAATTACTGTACACGCTCGATGCTGGAATGGGGTATGCGAGCTTAAATCCGTCTCTCTCTGGGGTTGATGACTCAAAAGTCCGTCAGTCTCTCGACCCCCAAGTCTTCCTAGCATCCCGCATCGCCCACTCAGTCATCCACTGGCTCCGGAGTATATCCTCCGCCGTTGGCCGCTCCCCTGGCCTAAACTTCAAGATGTCCTTGATCAATTCGCAGAACGCCTTGCTCTCCCTCTTGCCCATAGTGTCGTGCTTCTTGCGTCGTCTCGGGCCCTGGATCGCGTCCTCGAATCGCTGGTCAAAGGTCCAGGGCTGCCTGCCCTCCGTCGGCTGACCGTTGGCGGCGAAACGCTTCCACTTCCCGTCCCAAGCGTCCCACCACTCGTCTGGCAACGGGCCTAGAGCATCGATCTGGTTTGCCGTGACATCATCTAGTTCTGGGAGGAAGATGTCGAGGAATGGTCTGACGCCGAGGATCTCCCAGATGATGCAGCCGAGACTCCAAATGTCGGATGCATACGATAAGGGAGTCGTCGGATCGAAGCGCGGTTCGGGCGGACGGGTCTTGCGAGGCGTGAATGATTGCAGTCGAGTCTCGTACGCAGGTGAGAAGGCCGTGCCAAGGTCGGTGAGCATAAGCTTAGCTTCAGAGAGAGTAACCTCTTCCGCAGGTTTCCCAAGCAAAGCTGGCGTGTAGGCATATGCTGGGACAGATAGCGACGTGATCGGTTGCTTGTCGACCCTTACCACAGGTTCTGCCTCTGGGTCGCCATATTTCTCGTAGAGCTCTTTGACGGTAAGCTTGTCGATTTCTTCGCCCGGCAATTGGAGGAGCAGATTGCCGAGGTGGATGTCTGGGAAACGTTAGCGACATCTTGAGGTATCCATCCGAATACAACTGACCTCCGTGAACAATTCCCAGCGTATGTATACGAGCCACTGCTATGACAAGCTGGGCAGCGAGAGATCTGGCGGCATCAAGCGGGAATAGATCGTAGTCCTTGAGAGCCTCGACGAGACTGCATCTGGCCGGCGTGGTGACCAGGCACGAATGTGTCCCGTTGGGCCCTATGAGCTTAAAATGGTCGAGGACGGGGGGGAGGAGACGGTCGCTCAAGTCATTGATTGGGCAAGCCGAAAGTTGTTCCAGGATCTGAGCTTCCTTAGAGCTGTGGTCCGCGATCCCAATCTTCACTGCCACGTATCTGCTCAGCTTTTCGTCTCGTGCGAGCCAGATCGTGGAGTGCGATCCGTGCCCGAGCTTTTCGATAATAGAGTATCGTTCCTGGAGCTTATCATTCAATTGAATTGGGTGATAGCCGCCGGGTCGATATCCGTCCAGTCGTTCGACGTCGCTGATATACTCATAAAGCGGCCCATCGGTTGCCATGGTTCGTCTAAATGGTCGCAGTGTAGGCACGAAGGATTGCAGACCTGGGCTTTGCTTTTTAACGAAGTGGCATGCAAACGATCGCATATTCTCAAGCTGATGATGGAGTCAAGATGCAAGCCTGGAACGCGGGCGATGAACGATTTACATATCTTGGGTCGGCCTCAAATTGGGAATGTTGGTGATGGAGAAAGACTAACCTGCGCTAGCCCGTGACATTGCACGCGCTCGTCACGCGGGCACCTTGAATTGGCACAAGATTTCAATTGGTCAGTTGGCTAACCAATCAGTGGAGCCTTGGTTTGGAAGGAAGCGAGGCTATTGGAGGGGATTGCCAAAAGCCCCAGTGCAGCCTGGAGGCCGTTTAGAGCGCGCGCTTCGCAAGTGCAGGTCAGAAGGTCACCATGACTGAAATGAAGAAGGACCAACAGGCAAGTTGGCTGCGAATGCATTCAACCAGATAAACCAAGCGAGGCAAGAAATTTATAAATAGCTGCTGAGAATTCCATGAGAATGGATGAGGGTCAGATCAAATCTGAGTTGCTCAGGCCTCATCATGTCTACCGTCAACATCATCAAGTACTACTTTCATGTGGAAGGACTCCCTAAAGATCCTAACTATGTCCGCAACTTGGTGCGCTTAGCCTACCAGACCGCGACTGCCAAGAACCTCTACCCTCGCGCTGTCTTCATCCGGTATGCTCGACAACGATCTTCTAAATTCTGATGCGTCGCTAACCCTATCACCAGCGCAGATGTCCATTCTACCACGACCATCAACGGCATTTACCAGAAAGATCCAAAGGGCGATCACATCACGCTTTGCTTCAAGAACGAGGAGCACATGCGCAAAGGCACGCATATTGCCTGTCATGGCTATGTGACGGATAGAAACGCCCTGAACTTCAGGGAGGCGACTGATTCGCCCGAGAAAGCGGATTCGACAAAGAAGAAGAGCAATAAGAAACCGGTATGGCCATCTTCAGACAAACTCCAGGAGCTGCCTGAAGGGTGGTACAGTCATTTGGACAGTAAGTGAGGGTACGCTCGCTCAGCGAATTACCAGCACAGCGCCAGTACTAGAGAGGAATCAAAGTCATATTTCTTCTAATCTCCGTACCACATTCATTATTTGAGCTATTTACAGCTGCGACTGCTGTCTCCGTACTGCCCATAGTCACTGGCTGCCTACCAAGCAGCCTCCTCAGTGATGTTCATACCTCCTAGACCGTCAATCCAATGACATGATCTCAGGGTCCCATCATCTCAGCCCTAGGGGGGGTTCCCGTTTACGACGATGGAGATAGCTGGCACGAAAATTGGAAGACGCCCAAGGCCAGTTCCCTATTGTCGGCCCCTGCTCAAAATCATGAGATCCTCCAAGTTGTGAACGGGCGGTCTTCTTCGTCTACGCTTGGACGCCGAAGATATGGCATCTGATCTGAAACAAGACATTGGTAGCCGCTAACTTAAGCTTAAGGCATCCATACAAGCGCGGACGTCTGACTCTCTTTCTGCAGGAGGTGACTCGAGAGCTGCTTCCTCGAGAATATCTTCGATGGCTCCCGCAAACCTGCGAAAGGCATTTCGTTGGGCCTTAAAATTTCCTGCTTTCTCGGCGGAATCATTAGACAGATTCAGATCCCGTAGGAAATCAAAAAATCGATTTTCAAGTCTTCTTCCCAGCGGCCTTGGCTGTCCTGATTTCTCCAGCAACAATGGTAGATGATTGAAGTGCCTGTTAGATGTCTCGATGCTGAGTCCGAGTGACCTGTCTTGCCAGGTTTTGGAGCACCAGTTTTGGAACATACCAAGAGTTTTTCGGATATCTTTGGGTGGCAACCTTCTCCTACTTCATCCAAAAGGCATGCTGCATCGCAGCAAAGCCAAGTGATGTTAGTTCTGCCTAGC
Source organism: Verticillium alfalfae VaMs.102 (assembly GCF_000150825.1). Taxonomy (NCBI): domain Eukaryota; kingdom Fungi; phylum Ascomycota; class Sordariomycetes; order Glomerellales; family Plectosphaerellaceae; genus Verticillium; species Verticillium alfalfae. The sequence continues at coordinate 77,068 of NW_003315025.1, forward strand.
ATTTCTTGCATCCATTTCGCCGAACATAAAACAGGACCGCGGAAGAAGCGGCATTCCTCAACCCCCCCGCTCAGGGATTCAAGGATCGTTTCCCATCGCTGCTGGAGGTAAGGTAAATTCCAGACTTCACCTTTCTTGGCTTCTACCTTCAGCTTAGAGTGGCACGTATGGACGGCAGACGGACGGCATATCTCTGGAGACGCGGCTTGCCTCTTGACTACAGATGACCCTCAAGTCGGTCATCCATCGTTCCTCCTTCCAATCCCGACGCCAGAGAGCAAAGGCTTTAGTGAACTCCAGTATAAGTAGCCGACGAAAGCAGCTGCATGTTGGGTAAAAGTTGATCGCATAACTCGGGTGGAAAGCGGTGACTCGAAGGAGCGACAAGGATTGACCGTACCCCAAAATGGAGGGTTGGAAGCTTCCTCCGATTCCAGTTCGGCAAACGTCCAGGACGAGAGGATCTTCCGACTCTGTCTTGTAGCAACAGATGACAACATCCGGCTGTTTCGCTCTGATCATGTCGGCAAATGTATTTTGCGCCTTGTTGATTGTGTCTTTGTTCGTTATGGTTTCGTCTAGGAACGGTATTGCGTCAAATATGCTGATGTCGTCGAAACCGAATCTCCCATTGCTCACAGCAGAAATCAACTCTGCCACTGCGTTAAGAGTCGCGCATCCACGCCTCCCTGCAACAAAGCCGTCGGAAAAAACCTGTTTCGAATGAGGTCGTAACAGCACCACGACGATATCGACTTCCGATTCGGGTTGCGCCATTTCGATACCAAAACTTAGCTCACAGACTTGGAGGCACTTGCATCCATCTTCGTCCTCAAGATCGATTCCGAAATCGTAGAGAATCCGCGCATGCCCGGATTCGTTCTCAGCCAGGCTGATGGGTTGAGCTTGCCGAATTAGTCGCCGTAGGCGGTAATCTATGGGAACACCAAGACACTCCATAATTGTTTAGGCGTGGCTGAGTATTTTGAGCACTTTTGGTGGGCGAAGAGCCAGTCGGCGATTACAGGCTCGTGTCCAACGGGGGTTGGTGGGGCATTCGGCGGCAACTGAGTAGCTGGCCAGTTGAGGAGGACCGACAAGGTTAGGCATTGAAAATATAACACTGAGTAGTGTCTAGCACCGGTCTCGATCCTGCTTTGTCGCGTACGTGAAACCTCAAGTTGCTTGTTGCAAGTTTTGACGTCGTGCTCAATTGATGCGGGGTTGGGCACTGAGAGATGTGACATTCACGGAAATATGACATAATTGATAGGCTTCGGAATCGTGAAGCAACAAACTCAAGGGGCTTTTTGAGTGTCCGTAAGTATCTCAATCATTACAGTACATAAAGGGGCTCATATTACTCTTATAAGACAGCATCGGAAGTTGCTGAACTTGCCTCCGTTTCTCAAGGCTTTTCCGGGCAAACAGTTTTGCCATGCATCAGCTCCACCACGTCGTGACGAGCCCCGACACGTACACTCCAGTCCACGCCATGCAAACGTCAACGTCTTCTTGAAGGAGAAACGAGATCAATCGAAGCATTTCTTCATCATTGCCCCTACGGCGACGTTGTTCTCTGACGCGAGAAGCAACCGTGAGAGGTCGCCAATGGAAGGCGTCGAAGCTTTCTCCCGGCGAGGTTCGAGTCTTTCGAACCACTCTAGACGCTCTGTAACACAGGGCAGCTCGGACCTGACGAATTTGAAAGGGCTATGCATCATGACTTCCACTCCCTTGGCTGACCTTGCTGACTTCGGTACTAACAACCACGAACACCCTAACGCATAGAGCACTCACTTAGCACAGCCATTCCTTTCGCCTTCACGCTTCACGGACGAGGGCTTCAGGAAGTTCAAGTAAGCTGATACACATGCTTCAACCCCTGAAGCAAGCGTCGGGGACAGCAACTGCACTAGTGGAGAACTGCATTGTACATCCCCGATCACTTAACGGATGACTCGATCAACCAGACAACGTCAGCCTCTACTACGGCGCCCGTCCTGGATAGCCCATGTTTAATTCCTTGGCCCGTTCTCCGCCTTGTAAAAAGTTCGACCACGTCGCTGTCGCGCAATATTTAAGGCTCTGGAGTAGATGAGCTAAGAACCAGAAACAAAGGCTACTCATTCAACCTTTTCCCAGAGAAAGCCAACCTCAATACAGAGCTGCGGTCCGTGTCGTAGCTGAAACCTCACTTGAGATGTTTTCGGGTCGCACGGTACCTTGATCTCATCGTCAGTGGGAATGGTGGAAGCCTCCACGGACATGAGTTGCCTGTTGGAGGGGTCCTGCAATTGCGTCGTTCGACGAACCGATATCCATCCTGCTGAAATAGACACAAACTCGAAGGAGACGTGCAACTGGTCTATCTGGACGTCGAGTGGTTCTCGGCCAATGCCTACCTTGCTTTGAAATGGCAGATCAGCGCTCGTGATCACGACGGACGATTCTTGGCGGTCTGATGGCGGAGACAACCGGTATGCACTGTGGGAAGAGACGCGAGAGGACAGCAGTACAACAGTATCCGAGCTGACTGTAGAACCGCTTGATAAAGGCAGAAACGCTTTACTTTCGAGAGGGTCTAGCCCCCAAGGCATCGCCCTAGCCTGTCGAAAACGGGTCGCCTCGTTCATGTGTTGTATCATATCCTGGATAATGGCGCGGAAGGTGCAAGCCTGCGCCTCAGTCATCCAATCAACATCTGGAATGGTCCATTGCTCGTAAAGGCGTCGGTGGGCGTGCGATACGTGGTACCGGCTCTGCTTGAGGATGAACAGGTCGCAGAGGTAGCAAGCTGATTTACTACAACCAAGGGCTCGCACGGCTAGTTGACAAGTATGCCGCTCAAGGTAAAGTATCTGTTGTATCTCCGCATGAACGAAACACTTTAGAGAGAGGCCCGGGCGGAACGTTGCTGAATAGGCTTTCAGGGCGGTGACATCAATATGGTTGAACAGGGTCCGGTACTCCGGTTTCCGCGCAAGGCGTAGAAAGTCCTTGCAGAGGAATAAATAGCGCGCTAACTTGTCGATCTGTCGAACCTCTGAGGCGTCATAGAGAACAGATGGCACACCGTGGGATTTGAGATGTTCCTCTAACGAGTGCATGTTCCCGACTGCAGCAATGCTTGCACATTTCATGATGACGTGCTCGAGGGCCCGATTAATATCGTCGTGTTCAAGCCTTCGGCTAAGAGGCTCTAGGGAGTCGATAAGTCCGCAGACTTGATCATAGGTGACTAGCAATTGCGGTGCAAACGCCAGTCGTTTCTTGAGCTGCCTTGCAAGATCTAAAAGCTGAACTTTGAGGAACGGCCGTTTTTTTCTGATGTGAGAGGGCTGCTGTATCCAAGGTGGCCGAATCCGACCAAGGATCCTTCTTTGACTGAGCTGTAGAACTTTCAGGAATAGGCTACGACAGAATTCTTGGCGTTTTTTTCCTACGCACCCTCGTCAGCGTAGGACTTACAATTTGAAGTCTGTAGTCCTAACTCAATGTGCAATACTGGCATACTGTGGCCAAAATGTCCCTCAGCCCCGCGATGATCGATTGTGACGGAGTGGAGTTGCTCGCGAGTACGACGACGAGACCAGAGGGGTGTTCCTCCAGAGTCACTGCCGAAATCATACGGACATTTTCTTCCCAGTGAGCGAGATAGGCAAGATTGTCGGCCATCTGGAGCTCATCTCCAAGCGAAAGAACATGCCCATCAGGATCTGGCGTTGTGCTGCCACGGTAGAACTGAGGCTCTGGCGGATTCCGTGTAACCTTACGCAGCTTTGCCACCGAAGTGTGAAAGCTGCGGCTAGACGAAGGTGTCCAGAAATTTAACGCTGCCTCCATTTCTGCTCTGGTGTCGAGCAAGATGACAAGCGCTCCGCTCGCCGTGAGGGGTTATAATGGAAGGCAAGCGGGGATGAACCAATGGACGAGACTGATCCGCCCAATGACGGGAGGCCGCGATGGATGTGCTACTTGAGTCGGCGGCGGTGTACGGTCCAACACAGTGCACACGAGAAGCCACTTCATTCTTCTTTTGCCGTTGCTCAAGTATGTTACGACTTACTGGCGCTCGAGGCTTATCGATCCCACCGTTTCTAACTTGCTCAGTTCTTTTGTAGGTCCTCCAAGCTATGCAGCATGGCGACGATTCCGCCAATACTCTACCCACGTCTTATTTTAGAAAAGAAACAATAGATCTCCCGATCCGAACGATGGCGCATTCGGGAAATGTTGATCTAGCGCAAAACCCACTCTGTCGGGTGCGATCGCGCTAGGGCCGGACCGCTGGACGGGCGAACGACTGAAGTACTAGTGAAGCGTCCGAAAGACGGGCGTCCTCCACCTGCGGAAACGCGGAGGTGTGAGACGCCGATCAGTCCATTCGTAAAGATTGCGCGGTGTGATCTCGTATACACACGGCTTAGTTGATATAATGCGTCACCCAATATCTTTGCGCGAAACATGTCAGT
>NW_003315025.1:82810-84373 GCF_000150825.1 Verticillium alfalfae VaMs.102
TTAGGCGTCAATCTCAAGAGGATGGTACGTGATACTCGCGAGCTAATCGTATGTGTCGATTGATTTTCGTTCGTTCGGTAGGAGCAGGCTATGACGCCCCTATCCGGACCATAACTTGGGCTCCTTCGATACGCGCTGACGCTTCCCTGCCGATTCGTCAGTAACGGTGTCCTTTTCGCCCGAGTTTCGGATATCTACGGGCGTGGGAGCGTCAGTACTGTCGCCGCCACGCGGGGTCTTCTGAGGAGTGCTGTGTTGACGCGCGTAGTTCTACTCTTGTTTTGCCGGTGGTTCGCAAAGTTGGATTAATGATGCGGGAATGGACTCGGTACTGATGGTGTTAGACTCGCGAGTTGTCCGGTTGTGGCGAGGGGGCACGGAGAGCGTACTGACGGTAGACGTATTGCATATTGATAAGGTGGTCCTTAAAATTGAGTGAAGCTGTAAGAATTCCTGCGAAAGAGTCCTAGTCTATTTTCCCCTTTAACCGTTTCACTATGACCCCAAGGCTGTGCATCCTCCAGAGCGATACGAGGCACAGCGCCAGGCCGGTGCGGTGTCATTATAAGAGCCCTTCATCCTGCCAGGGCGGTTTAGAGATTGCCCAGACCGCCAATCCTACTAACCTGTCTCGTCGGCGCGGTATGCGGGCGGAGCGATGAAGCACAGACATAGTAGTAGTCGCATCACCACGGCTGAGCGTGAAAGAGACAAGGACTATTCGATCGCGTTCGCACGGGTCTGCCATAGCTGGTGGTCACATGGGAGATGCCCATGCAGCAGCACACCGTAGCACTTGCGCCACAGGTTTATAGCTTCGCGGGGTAGGGGGAGAGACCCGATTCGGCGTCGCAAGACGCTGGTGGGAGGCCACAGAGTCGGCTGTCGGTCGGTATAGTATTGTCGTTGTGGTTCGGGGGCTCGGCAGGGAAGAGTCTGGCAGCTCGATTCTGTTAGCCTGGCGGATTAAGGCGGTAGGTAGCAGGATGGACGGTTCGCGAATGCGTTACTGGCCAGTGTATTCTCCGTTTCGCCTACCGTCTGCCAAATTGGCGAGTCGTTCAAAGTCCTGCAGTTGTCGCGTGCTGTGCTGGTGTTCAAGATGTTGACGCGGTGTCGCGCCATCACGCGCTGTCTGCGCAGTGGTTGGACATGGTACGTTCACCAGCATTAGAGGCAGCCGAGAACACGGACCACTTGGGCCAGTGAGACCCACTCGCTCTCAGCCTTCAAACTAATTAAGTAGAGCCTAACGCTGGACCCCTCAAGATTGCCACGAGTTTCACCCGCCACACCTCACCACGTGCAACACTTCGCTGTCAGTCTGAGGCGCGCTAGTCTCGCCGTCCTTTGGTCCCGTAGCCTGCACCTTGGACGTCCGCACTACCCCACTTCCGTTAATAGGACCATGTCCATCGATCGACATGGCCTCCTTAGGCCCTTCCAGTCATTATTCAGTCCAAGGAATACGAATCCCAGGAGCTTAATCATGCCCACTGCATCATCATCCAAGCTCAAGCACATCCTTCCCAACCCCGCCCCGTCTCACATCGCTGAACGAAT
>NW_003315025.1:86257-88049 GCF_000150825.1 Verticillium alfalfae VaMs.102
CGGGTTACACCAAGGGTCGAGCTGCGTGATGGCGATGGACGGTTGGGAGGAGTCCTTTGGTGCAGCTGGAATTCGTGCCATATTTGAGGGAGTAGATAGGACGTTGGTGCGTCCGACAGAAAATGAACGCAGCTGGTGCCATTAAAAAGACCGCCGTTGAAGGATACAGGGTATGACACCTTAATGACGTAGCCCACATCGACCCCAAGTTGAGCGCCGTGAGGGTACATCCTTTAAAGGCTTTTTTGTGGGGGGGGGGGGGGGGTTGCCGGTACTTCGTATGCAATATGCCGTATGAAGTACTGCTTGAGGGGATGCGGGATGGTTTGTGGGTGCGCCCTGACCAGAGTTGGACGGGAGGGGGAATGGGCCAGAGCCCAAACTAAGTGGCATGTTCGTCGTTCGACAATGGAGACGGCGTGGATGGAAAGGTGGAGGAGTATCGACGTCTCAGGTCCCTATTACCGACACCCCGTCCTGCCGGCTACCACGCCTGGCAGTCAAGGTCGGTATGCTATGTCAAAAGATGTGCTGTCACTGCCACTGATCGCGGGGCTTACATGAGATAGCGACGGCGAGGATGGATTCTCTCTAATATTGAGCCTCCCGTGATACATGTTAGCGTAGTGTCCCACCTGTCAAAACAGTCATTCCTTACGTGTACCTAACCTACCTGGTGGGTGTGGAAATAAAAAAAGGCGTGAGTCAACGATCGTTAGGCGGGGTAAAACCTATTGATTGATGACGATGTTGGGGGTAACGGGCCGCAGATCCTCCGCGCGGTTTCCTTGTTCGTGCCAAGTATGCCTTGTTCAAACACCTGCTTCTGCAGGTTGCGGAATGATGCCTTTGGTATGCCACCTTTTGCGTTGGCCTCCGCGCCTGCGCCGTCGTGCTGTCCGCATATTCCGAAACCTAAGCTCAACGTTGAGGCTAGCATTACCGCAAACATCAAGAAGCAATCTGAAGTCAGCAACCATACGCCTCAGGGTTTTTACTGATCCTACTCCTTCTTCGTGGTGCCGGGGAGCCCTGTCTGGTTCTTCGCTTTGGCCGTCAGTGTCGTGGAGTCGGTTCACGCGCTCTGGCGCCTCGGTCCTGGTTGGGCCGAGGAGGTTCCCAAGGAGGTGGTCCAACGCCGCCAGACAGGCTAGAGACATCCGGCTGTATCCTTGACCAATAAGAAGCAGGATTTTGAGTCCCCCAGAAAATTTGCACGCAATCTAGCACTTGAGCCCTTCGGTGCCCACTTCGCCATCAGAGCCGATGTTGGGACGGACTTTGAGACCGATTAATAGGAGCACGTGATTGGGTTAGGGACAATCTCCCCCCCCCCCCGGGGAATGTTCCAGCCCGTTGGTCAATGGTTGCCCATACCAAGTATGCCCATCTCTACCATAGTATATATCCTGCATGGTGTGAAGTGGGGATTTTGTCCCCCTTTCCCATGCGCGGCCTGCAGCTTGACACCTTTCTCATTCCACTTTTCGTTTTCGTCTCCATATTGCCCGTTTCTTAGCCCTCAGCCTGCTCGCCTCACAGGGGCGTTGGTCATGACGTTTGGTTTTGCGGCTCAGGAGCCTATATGAAGCCGCAGCAAGCCCCATGCGATTCGCTCTCAGGGGATGGAATCGAATGCCTTTCCATTGCCAAGAACATCTACTCCCAAGAAGACCACCGACGCCGATTTCGAATCTGTTCAGACTTCGTTACTATCGTAAGAGCTTCACCTCTCCTATCTCCGACCTAGCCTATTACAGACTCCTTACTTGTCTCGAGCTCCTGAGGTGGG
>NW_003315025.1:88474-91705 GCF_000150825.1 Verticillium alfalfae VaMs.102
CCATGATGCATTACGCAGAGAGCAGAGTACATCACATCAACAGCTTCTGCCGCAACCCCCTTCCGCCCTGCTGAATAGACGCGACCGCCGTCTCAAGACATCCTATACCGAACAAAAACAACCTTCGGTATCCAAAGCAGTCGCCCCGAGGGTTGCGGACAAACTTCGTACTTCGGTCTCTTCAATCGACTCCTCCCTCTCCGCGACCGACAATCCACCATCCAACTCCGACAAGAAAACGCGACGCTGCCCGCAAATGCCGCGTTCGCAAGCAGCGCGGCATCGAAGATCTGCAGACACAGGAGGCCGCCATCGATGCCGTGAACCAGTGCCTTAAGGATCAGTACACTGAGCTGCGCGGCGAAGTTCTTCTGCTCAAGAATATGATTCTTCATGACATGCTCGTTGATGGATTCCAGAAGCTGTACCATTTCCCCGGCTTGTAATCACTTGAGACCTTCCCCGCCAGACGACTGGCGATATCAGCCCGGCCACGCTTTGGCTCTCGGGGAATTGGCATGCTCTAACACTTGATGGAACTCTTGAAGGCAAGTGTATAAATCTCGATGCTTTGCCCTGAAGATCTAATCATCTTTTCAGAAGCCTTTGAACGGACATCGAGGGATAGCGCTGAGGAGCTCAAGGATACGTTGGAGAAGCTCAAGCGGCAGTAGATATATCTCATAAGAAATGAGCCAGGAATACGTGTTGTAGTTGCCAGGCCTGATACATCGACTCATCTCCTTTGCAGCTGTTCATCACTCCCGCACACGAACCTAATGAAGTGTTCTAGTTCTTACAAGTTGCCTATGCCGCCGCTCCACGTCGCCTGCCCAGGATGTTACATACCGCTCCTTTGCTGCTTGTGGCGAGCCGCCTCAGTTGCTGGGCAACAAACATCATCAAAGTTGCTCGGCCGCTATGACATATTGCTGAATTTCGCTACTTATTTTGCTGACAGGCTTCGCGATGCTTCTGTAATGCTCCGCTTGGTTGTCGGCAGTCCATTAATCCGCCGCGACAGCTACGTGCGCATCTTTCAGACCGTTATTGACCTCATCTCTGCCGAACGGGTTTTTCTGCAGATGGAATCCGTTGATTTTCAGGAACATGTCTGCCGCCAGAAGCGCGGCCCTTTTGTTGCCATCCTGATAAGCATGATTCAGGATAATTCTTGCTGCAAGGATTCCCGCTAGCTGAAAAATATCGTCCTGGCCGTGGTAGTACTTGTTGTTCTGTGACGAGGAAAGTGCGGACTCCAGTAGCGGTAGTTGCGTCGGGCTGGCACGAGTGACATGGGTTTCATAAAGCTTCATGATTTGAGAAGCGCTGGGGAAGCGAAGAACTCTGCTGGAGGATGAAATGATGGCAATTAAGACAAGGGCTGAGGGGGAGCTGAGATTTTCTATCTCTGAAAAATTGAGATAATAGCCACATTTGAGAAAGAGGGTTGGGAATCTCAAGCAAGTTTATATGCTTCAACAATGGTCAGAGGGAAGGTTGGGCGTCAATCGGCGACGGTAGTTGCTCTATCATGACCGTAGACAGGGAGATGCCCCGAAATGGTACAGATATCCGACACGTAACTAATAGCCCCGCAGCCTACATCATATAAGCGCCGAGATGGTATCATCGCCGTCTCTCTGCCCCAATCCCTTCTGTTTTGGTAGAACCGCATGTGTTGCCGCCAGGAGGCGGCGGCTTCGCGCCCAATTGCGAAACAAGCACACCTACATTGAGCTATTCGCTTCACGTTCTAACCACTACCTGAGCGCTTAATCATGGGGGAGTTCACTTTAAGTGGCCGGCCCTCTCTTTCTTGGCTGGCTAGAGCTTTGTAGCTCCTCGTTCACAAACTCTGCTGGAGCAAGGATTTGGGGAGCTTTAGTCTATTTGACATGCGGTTATGCCAAACAATTCCATTACATCACCTGCGCACCTGCTTCAAAACGCTCCCTGCCATGATTAACAGCTTCATGCCCGTGTTTGCCTGGGCTTGCCACCATGGCATTTAGCGTTATCAAATCACCATTTACGACGACGCAGCTATTTTAGGTCTGCATTGGTTCAGCTCGGGGCTTGGGGTTGGCGGCCATGCTTGCTATATGCCAGGGGGGTTCGTTTGAGGTAGCGGGGGGAAGGACGACAGCGCGGAAGCCTCGCGCAACGACTAAGTGAAGAGGATATCGACCTATCCGAGTGCCAGTATGCTTGGGATCCAGAATTGGACCTTATTGAGGAGCCCCTACAGAGGTTCCAGAACTAGCGTGGCCAAGAAACTATGTCTCGTCGTCTTTGAGCACGGCCCATGAGGATCTGGAGGTGCGATGTTGACCAGGTACATCAAAGTGGAACCCAATACTTACAGACGTCAGATCCGGACCTTCACGAAAGTAGCCATCCACTTCGCCTGGGACTCGACCTTGACTGAGCCTGACTGAAAGCAAGGGTATTAGGATAACAGAGAATGGCAATATCCAGCAACTCCACCGGCTATAAGCACGATTCTGGCTATATAAGAAAGCTGCGCTCCTCCACGGGTCGCCATGGCGCCGGCGTCGCTATGGGCTTCACGACAGTCAGCAGTCTATCTGATTGACCTTTCGGGGCGTGTTCTGGAGCTTTTTGTGGCTTGGGATTCCTGAAGGTTTCGTTCTCGCTGGTGCTGATGTTTTTTTTTTTGGTTAGCTTAAGCTCTGGTTGGGGTGGGATGGTTGACGTCACAATTGAATACTGTTGAGTGTGTTTCACTGCTTACGTGAACCCAGTCCGTAGCTTTGGTTGTGCCTGAGAGTTCTGGATTCTAGATTCGGTGGTGTAAGTAGCTTGATTAGTTCGTGTGTGTAAGTTCTGTCTATCTAAGTGCTTCCAGCGCTCAGTGTATATGGGATTTACTGCTCGTCCGATCACGTGGCCATAAATCCACATGATCCCCCAATCCAATACTTGGTTCACCAATTACTAAAGTCACGTGAAGGTCTTCTTGCAGTCAGTTCATTAACACGAACCCCGCTTCTTCCTTGTAGATTTTCATGAACAAACAGCGCCTGCTCATTCATGCAATTCCTATGGTACTGAGCTATGAATCAAGTTTGTCAAAACCCATATTCTGTACTCGACCTTCATGAAACCTTATAAAAGCATTTTGCCTGCTCCCGCCCATTGGAAAGCGGCCGATTCGCTATTCCAGCAGTCACGTACGCCCTTCGACAATTCCAGCCCGATAGTGGG
>NW_003315025.1:91805-101263 GCF_000150825.1 Verticillium alfalfae VaMs.102
TTCAACCAAGCAAGACCCTGCAAAGAAAGCTCATTGAAATGCAGACATGCTCAGAGCCAGTTTGGGCGCTCACAGTGGTTAGTTAAAAAGCCAGGTCATTAGCATGCCACTCTACACGATGCCGGCGCACTCGGACACTCAGGCGCGAGGAACAGATGAAACATGTGTACCGGACTAGGAACTATCCCAGACGCAAGTAAAAGGACCAAAACAGCGACGCTGAAACGGTGGCGTTGCTATTCCTTCTTCCTTATCATGAAGCCTCAATCTTTCACGACCCGCATCCCAGATCAGTGTGCGGATATCATCGAAATCACGAGAGCCTCCAAAGTTGAAGGCCATGCGTAGACCAGACAAAAGACAACCACGGAACATCGCATTCATCTAGCTTTGACTACGTGCTGCACTTGGTAATAAGAGTTGGAATCGATGGGTCTCATTGGATACCAATACAACTGATTCAGTCGCTCTAGCTCGCTGAGCTTGGACGGTGGTGCGGACGAAAGAACGAAAAGCCGCTGCAGCGAGCGGCAAGTTTCACTTGTATGCTTCTAGTCTTGACTAGAAGTTTTAGTACTCTTTGACCTTTTAAATCGGCGGTGGGTAAATAGTTGTATTCAGGATCTTCCATCCGCGCCGGCAGCTCCCATCTGAATTGCCCTTCTTCTATTCTTTTGCCGGCTCGGAGACATTCCTTTAGCCACTCGTGACTGACGATGTGGACGCTTTTCCAATCTCTGTGGGAAATGTACGTCGCAAAGCCTTCTTCATTAGAGAGTTCACTCTGCGAAGTCACTATGTGCAGGAGTTCCGGCTTGTTATACTCAAAAATACATTCGCTGTGAGGCTCTTCGATACGCGGTTTGATGGTACAGAAACCGGTCCACTTAGATGGCTCTAGATACTTGCTTGTGAAGGGATTAGAGCATCCAATCAAAGCGTGAAAGCGTTTCATGGCTTTAGTTTGAGTCGGGGTTTCGTACGCCTGTTCAACTAAGGACAAGCCACAACTGGTGACGAGGCCGATGAGGTCCTCAGTAAACACTTTTTGGGAGGATGTCTCGCCCATTGGAATTCAATTCCGGAGTTGCGAATGTCAACAGCGTTTCTGCTCCGTCCTGGCTTTGGCCATGCATGGTGAATCTAACCAGAATCGCACCTTGACTACGAGTAAAGGGTCACCGAGCGCAAAGCTGTGAAATATTTAGAACCCAGGTTTGAGCGGAACCGAGGTTATTTCCACATTTCTATGACGAACCATCATTCGATTCAGCATAAGTGGTGGCTCTGTTTCCGATTGGGGCGCCTCGACGAAGGATGTGGTGCATTCGCAAACAGACTCCACAGCGGAAAGTCAACTAGGGATTCAGTACTGAGACTGAGCCTTTCCCGGCGCTCGTACTCGTTCACAGAAATCTACCTGACCGCTCTAGCGCTGGAGTGCTCTGACGCTGGAGTGCGTATTACCGCTACAGGATAGTTTGCTTGCGATGAAAGTCCATACCCCTTCCAGCCTAGCGAATACTAGATATCATGCTCCATAATAAAAAAAAGTTAAACAAAAAGAAAGAAAAAACTGCACGGGTTTGTGGAGGAAAGTCTCACTCCTCGTCAAGATGCGAAAACCTCATGGGGTGATGGTTTTCATCTTCAGCCTCTGTGTAATACAAACCTCTTATCGCGTGTCCATTTCTCGTTGTGGCTAGCCCATCTCGTCGTACGTACCATTCAGGTGATTTGACAAATGTCGGCTCGGAAGCCGTCAGAAGCTGCACATCCACCTCTCAAGTGGGAGATTCTGGTCAAATCTAGTCCCTACTTGCCCCGAGATAAGCAAGACGCCGTCTTTGTCGTTATACTGAAACCGGGCAGGGCAGAAGGGTGTGGCTTAGCGATAAGGTGATAAGGAGTGGCTGATCAGGGGAACGGACATTAGGTAGACTCGTGGCGAGGATCTCAGAGGAGCAGATCATCAATCCTACACCACACATTCAAGCACCTATCTTTTTCTCAAGTGACTGTGTGAATTGCCCTGATCAGAGAGGGCCCTCACCGGCCCTACTTCAATACTAGTTGCGATGCGTTGCTGCTACTGGTATTAATCTCAGCCCCTTAGCACTGGTCCTGGCTTGCAATCCTCCCTGCTTCCGGTCGAGTTCCACCGCTCTTGTACCGCCCTGCGTCAGTTTCGCGTTTCGGGAGCGATTTAGACGAATGGTTGTTCCGGAAATGTTGTTGGGCTTGTTCAAGCCGTGGAAACCCGTTGTCTTGCTGGCTGCGAGAGCATCCAGGCTCTGAACAGATGTACCGACTCCGAGCAAACCCACCCTCTCCATGGAGTTCACGGAGATGTCGTGCTAGTTTTTTCTTTGTGCCAATGGTTTTCAGACAATAAAGACAAGAAGATGGCCCATCAGTGCCACAAGCGACGTTATCAAGGTCGTCGATCCTAAGAAAGTTCCAAGTCTGAGCGAAGGATAGGGATTTCAAAACGGGGTGAGACGAACATTTGATGCGTACGAGAGTCTGAGCTGCATGGGATACCAGTAAGGACTGACCGGCAGTAGTTGATACCGGTGATGGCAAAGAGCTTCTGCTTCCCTCGTCTGACTCTTGAGATCGGCGCATCGAATCGCTAAGTGGTCGATCAGGGGCCGGCGGGTATGGGATTACAGGAGCCAAGGATGGCCCGTTGCTCAAGGAATGCGGCCGTTGAGCATCTTGACGAAAAGCTTTCGAGCTGTAAGGAAGCGGCTGCGGACTTTGCCAGTACATAGTTCTCCCCAGCGGTTCTCCAACAGACTTGAAGGGATGAAGGTTAATGGCTATCAAGCTGTTGGAGGACGCTGGTTCAAATATACACTCCATGTTCGCTTTCTTGCACCTCGTACATGCATCTTTGCTCCCAGACTGGAGCCCTTCACAACGAATCTAATTTCAAGTTAAAGAAGCCGTGTAGAAAAAGGGGCCAGGCGTCGAGCGGCCGTATAGAATGGACTGACCTTCCTCCTACGACAACGTTTGCAGGCAACCGTCGTCCGCTTATCCCGAGGTATCGCCACGACGCTAGAGAGAGTAAAGCATGGAGGATCGTCTGACGCGTCCAGCAGAGCAGAGTCGTGATCAGGCCTGTGGGATCCTTGATCAGACTGCGCTGGGTGACCCATAGGGCCTGGAGTTGACTATGGTAAAGGATACTGGCGTGTAGAGATAGCCGTTGGCAGAAACTCCAAGTTATAGTTGGCTTGGGGCTCTCCAGAGGCGTCTTTAAGTTGGCCGCCTCGAAGAGCACGTCCAAGATGATTGCCATCCTCTTTGGGTGAGTGATCTCTTTGGTCTGGGGACCGGTCGTGTCGTTCTGTATCCTCACCTCTTGAATCATCGTTCAGGATCGCCGCTATCCTATAGCTGCGACGTGGGCAGGCCGCAACAGGCCTCAGGGAGTTTTTGCCGTCATTTATTTGACTTCCTTGACTGTTGCCATCTAGTAAAGACCTGGAGCTGTTCGCGTTGGGGCTCGGATGCGTAGTCATTGACATCAAGCCTTCGGTCACCTCGGCACTCAGAGGTCGGGGCCGCGAGGACAGTGATGAGCCCAAGATACCGTTCACTCGTCGACGTTGCGCACGCGGAGAGCATGACCGGTCCCACCAATCTGGCCCGGGTCGCTTGCGCTTTAAAACGAACACCCCCTGGTGCTCGTTCGAACGGATGCTATTGGTCGAAGTGTGTTCATCACGACTGCCCTCATTTTCGTAGCGAGAATCGGTTGTTGCATCGACTGTATCGTCTGAAGAAGCTCGAGGGGGACGGAATTGATCGTTTTGGTCATGAAAGCCTAGCGTGCTTTTCGAAGACATCGTAGTAGGACAGGTTCAAAGAAATATCGAGTGGCGATAAGTAAAAATGAAGTGGCGAGAAAAGATGGTGACGAAAAGTATAAGTAAAGTGAACAAGGAAGTGAGAAGATGCCCCTTTTCGCGGGCACACTGGTCGACTTTTATTGCCCTAGCCCCCCAGGTGCACTCTTGTTGGGCGTGGATCAACTGCCCAAAACGGATGCTGATCTCTCAAGTCGGTATGACGTGACGAGTTCCATTACTTTAGGCTTGCCAAGAAACAGCTCAGCTTTGCTTTGCTTGTTCTTGTCTAGAAAGTCCTGAAGCACTTACTTGAAGCTGCCACGGTCATTTTCCATCGGCCATGTCTACTCTTTTCTGCCTAGACGACATGACCCCCTTCAGCAGGAGGCTTCCCAAGATAGTCATGCTCAGCTTGACTATGCTCCAAGAACGGCTGGAAGATCCCTGGACGGTTGAGACGGGTGCTCCTGGGACGACCATGCCATGAAGGTCATATGTCGTTTGCAGAAAAAGGATAGAAGCGAGCGTAGAGTCATCATCTACTCACTCCAGTGCTGCGCACTCTTGTAAAATCGTGTTCATGTCCATTTTTACCTCTTTGAGCCTCAGCCTTGGTTCTGCTATATCGTTCTTGGTGCTGTAAAACATACGCAAGTATGAGTATAGAGACTCATGCCATGACGCAGATGAGGTAAATTGACTCCGAACGTACCTATCACAAGTGTTCTTCGATTGATGATGGGAGGAAGCTAATATCCGAACTACGAGAAACAATGAAAGGACGACAACATGGCGAGGAACGATCACAGCACCGACATTCAACTCTCCTAAAAGAACTTCCTTCCCTCCACCGTCCCTTCGATTTAAGCTTGTCGTTGCTCCGACGTCACTGGTGTTACATATGGAGACGAAACAATGGGCCTTTAGGTACCCACAATGCTGGCCTATTTGCCACGGCTCACCAAGCATAAAGCTCGGGGGGCTCAGACTGGTCATCGCGGGACCGTGCCCTCGTTTGCTAAACGTCTTTCGTTGATAAAGATGCGCTCGCAAGGCTGGCGGAGGTCGGACGGCACAACAGGACAACAGCCGCCACGGCGACTGTCGGCAATTGAGGTATGCACCGCCCGCCATGACCAGATTGCATTGGATAATCTCGTCCCTCCGGTTTGAGAAACTGCTAGCCATTGGGTGGTTTAGCAAGTGACCCTGGTTTGGGCAGCCCGACTGCGCCTAAGAGTTCACTACAATAGAAAGCTACGTAAAGCAAGATTACGAACGCAGCAGGGTACTCGCATGATTGATAACGTAGCAAAGCCTCGGCGATGGCTGCTGTTGCATTGGCCTGGCGGAGTTTTGCCGTACTTCTGCTGTCTTACGCGCGCAGTTCTCACTCGAGCAAGGAAGGAGCGCGATTTCTGGGGCGGGTTTCAGACCGAGATCAAAGCAGTGTAGACGAACGGGCCAGCATTCGTTGATAGACCATGTGGCCGCGACGTCCAGGAGATGACCGTTGCTGAAGCATTGTATAGAAACATCGTCACGTAGATATAGATGCTTCCCGTTGATAATGGTCTCCCGGAGCGCAGATTCGGACACTTGTAAAGACGCGGTGAGTTGCTTCAGGGCCTCCCTCGTGATGCGGCCCCAAACCTGGAACTCGGCGGCACGCAATCGAACACTGTCTGCTCCGACGTCGTTGAAATAGTTGACGAGCTTCTCGACATCACGAGGATCTTCAGTCTTTCCCCAATGATGTGGATCCCCTGGTAATGGACGTTGGACCAGCGACGGGTGCACCCAGACGACGCCAATGACGTGTCGGTCCAGAGAATCTGTCATGACGCCTACGATGGAACAATACCGATGAAGTGGACGAGGCAGCCCGAGGTGCAAACCATGCTGTGCTGCTATACTACATAGCTAAGAGCGTATTCGGCGTCTACGTAGAGGAACTTAAGTCAATTTGGGCACGGACCAAGTCGGCTATGAGGGATGTGAAGAGACGTATGAATACTAAAGAGTACGGATAGTAGCGGGCCTTACTGCACCTGATTGTCGAAGCTCTGAGGTACTCAAAGGTCGTTAAAAGTAGTGGGCATTTGGACAGTGTAATGATTTCTTGCTACCTCTACTCTACTCTGCCCGAGGTGGGGTGTGGGGTGTCCGGAGGGTCACGTGACCTTCCCGGATTGTAATTTTCAGCCTCGCTAATTAGGCTTTTACAATCCGAGCATCTCTCGAACCGCCGTAATTAATGGGCGAACCCGTCCATCCAACCTAATATACCTCAGCGTTCTAGCCTCTTTCATCCTGCCTGCGGCCTATTCTATGAGCTTTCGAGTGGTGAATGACAAGGCATGTCAAGAAGCGCAGGGAGTCGTCATTTCAGCATCTTGTCAACCCTTCCAATATCGACAAGCACGAAGTCAAGCTTCTTTCGTTTATAATAACCAATCGCTAGCGGCTACGTCTCCTAAATGGCAGCAAGTTTCCCAGCAAGCGAAAGCTGCTCCACCTCGAATACACGCTGGATGCGACTAAACGCGGGACAAGCGACGTTCTGAGAGGACGAGAGGTGGGGGGTGTCATCCTGGGGAGACGACAATGAGAAGTCACGGTGTTCGTGGATGGTATTGAAGCCGCTCTGCGAGCGACCGTTGAATATCGTATCGGTATGTTCTGTCGATAAAAACAGCTACCGGGCAAGCTTGCCGCGCTGACAATCGGACACATCGCGCCTAGCCGATCACCATAAATGGAGGTCGCGCTAACCCCCGCCCCCCCCAAACCCGACAATAGACGAACCCTCTCCTCGATGAACACGACGCTCTTAACCTCCACGGATACATACTTTATTCTGCACAATCGGCCCATCCCGTGTGGAGGAGAAAGGCAAGAGCAAGGTAAACGCAGCCTCCGCCGGGCGTCTGTGAAAAGGAAGTGGGCGAGAAGGGATGACAATGTCAACCGCACAGAGATCCTAGAAGAGAGTAGAAGCATTCTCGTGCATTCTGTCAGGAGTCGAGTTGTAGAATGACTCTGCCAATCAAATGGGTGGATGATGGCTCAGCCTTTGCAGCCTTGCTGACATATCTCCACCGCAATTGGACGAGCGAAAGGTGCCGTTGAAGCCAATGGAAGCTCGTGGAAAGAAGGCAAACTCAACACTTGCACAACGAGTCGCCACATTCAACCTCGTTTGTCAACAGTGCATGTCGCAGCCATGTATGGAGATGATGCCTCCCACTATTGGTCTAGTGACGAGGAGACGCAACCTCAACCGGACGACGAATCATGTTCCGATCAGCCAGCCTCCCGCGCGTTGACACCAGTCCAGCGACCTGCCCGAAGGACGTTGCCATTTGTGCCGTATGCTAACTGGGATCCAGACCAGACGTACGACGACTTGCCTCCGACGTGTCTTTGGTACGTTCTGGAATGGAAAGTGATGTTCAACAACCGGAGGGTCCGAGTGCAAACCGAGGAAGGCCTTCCGGTAGCCCCAAGTGATTTCTAGGCCAAACACCCATCGACCAAGGTGACCGACATTACAAAAAGCCCGGCTTATCGCTTCCCATCTCAGACCGCCATCTTCGCCATCAAAAGATCTTGTAAGAATCCTTGACTCGACACACTTGAATCCCCAGTGTTCTTGTACATACCCACTGCCTCCTGGTTCGGCGTTCTCTTGTTTGGCACCAACTGCGCTCGTTCAAAGTCGATCATCATGACTCCATTCACTTCCAGATTCAGCAACATGTTAGCGACCCGCACATCGTTGTGGACCACCCCGTGTTCATGTACGGCTTGCAACGACCGCACTGCCATCTTCTCAAGTAAGTTCCTCTTGCCTTCGAAGCTTCCGCTTGCGTCGATGCGATGCCCTCCCCAGGACAGAAATGTCAAATGGACCACATACACCCGATGGTCATAGTAGTAGATCTTTTTCATTGGCCGCAGGTCGATGGCGCCCAAAAACACAGGCACGTTGGCTCCCTGAATCGACCGGAGGCGCTCGTAGACGGCAGCCTCATGCTCGAGGTCGCGGATGAAGGCCTGCACCGTTCCCTTGCCGACGAATGTGTAGCCGTACGCAATCATGGTCACCTGGAAGAGAACACCGCGGGCGCCACTCACGTATAGCGGCCTGATTCCGTCGTCCAGTGATTGCTCTAGTTGCTTTCGGAGAAGTTGAAGCCATTCTGTATGGTTGACCGGGTGAGGTGCGTGGGTAGAAGCACGTTTTCGGGCACGGAAACGGCGTTCATTGCGGTCATGGCGATCGTGTCCGGTGTGGAGCGCTATGTTGGGGCAGTCTCTGTCAAGGAAACCACTCCTAACCAGCCCCAGTAGGCATTTCTGTGTGCAGTATGCCCGGCCTTTCTCACCGCCTCCTCGTGGTTGTCGGGACGTAGCGTCCTGATTAGATTTAGTTTCCTGTCTTCTTCTCCTCCGTGATCGCGTTTCCATCGGGGTTGGGGTATCCGGCGGATTGGGTGTCAACTCGTCATCAGATGACTCCGGTTGATCCCTTCTTAACGTTCCCCTATCGACCTGGTCTCCTCGACTGGCTCGACGTCTCTTCCAACGACGCGCATGCGGTGATCGGTCGAACCCTTCGTAGGTAGTCGGCTTGTAGCCTGATGAGCCGCTCGAAAGCGATCTTTCGCTCTCGGGAATCGATCGCAGTGTCATTTCGAAGATGCAAGAAGCACGATAGCAATCCACTCCGGCCTGCTCTTCTGGATGACGCGAACTAAGCATGAGAGGACCAAAGTCAAGACAAACAACAGCGTTTTCGCGAGCATCGCGTGAGTGCGCCGAAAGGACAGACATTGAAGTGGGAGGACAGTTGACCCTGACGTCGTGTGTCAAAGGCTCGGGGGAGCTCAAGCGTCCAACAGCCGGCAAGGACTACGAGGACGTCGTCCGCCGTTGTGCCCACCCTGTCCGTGTTCGCACCAACGAGTGCGTTGGGGGGCCACAGGGTGACACAATGGCAGATCGCTGGCCATTGGCTCATCACAAGTTCATCACCGTTCGAATCACAGACCAATCATGGAGCGCCCATCACGATTGTGGGGGTTCAATGCGAGAAGCTCAATATCAACTTAGGTGGCCTACCCAGCCTGGCTAGCAACGCCTCAACCCACCCGTTGGTCTATCCGCAGCCCCTCCCTGAGACGGCCTCCCGTGTCCTGGCCGTCCTGGCTGCAAGGGCTAGGGATCACATGAAGCGAACGTCTCCGCGTCAGTCAAGGTCGCGTCCCCAAAGAAATGCTCGACAATGCCTCGCGTGAACAAGCCCAAGGACTGCTTCAGCTTCTCCATGTTCTCGTCAAACAAAATGGTAATGTCGATCAGGTTCTGCATTGCGCCGTAGGCACGAGGCAACAGGCTCTGGAAAGTCGAGGCCGTCTCATTCATGGTGGCCTCCATGCGGGCCACAGCCGACGCCGTCTCGATCATGGTAGCCTCCATGCGGGCCAGCCGCGTGTCGAAGTCCACCCATGCTTTGCCATCTGCCCATGCTTGACTAGAGTTAAATCAGGTTAGCTGGGCGAGCAGGGGACGAAGGCAGGGATGACTGTC
>NW_003315025.1:101363-131257 GCF_000150825.1 Verticillium alfalfae VaMs.102
TGCTTCTATGACCTTGAACAAGGTGTCACTCGGCTCGCGGCTTTGAGAAAAGAATACTGCGAGCTTAAACGTCGCGTTTCCCTCTTGGGAATTTTTTTCCAATTCCCCGCTTTGCAGTCCGCAGAGGCAAAGGTAAGGGTCATCAGGTGGATGAGGGAAATCGATTTAGATCAAGATGTCGACCACTTCCTTACCTCAGATGGCCCCAATCGACTCCTCCTATCGAAACCTGGTCACGGTGATCGCGATGTCGAAGTCCCAAAATTCAAGGCAACCGAAAGTTATATGGAGCTTGGGACTGTGTCCATAAATGATGAAGTAGACATCTTATTCGAAGATCTGTAAGAGACCCACGCATCGAAGATTGGCCTTATGTTTCGAAAACTGACCTACAACTCAAAATTAGGTTTGATATCATAGAGCCCCTTGACTGTTCGTCACGGCTATCGGTGACTTCAGAGACGATGCTATTTATTCTAAAGGCTGAGATGGAAGACTGGCCTGATGAAATTCTCGTAAAAAACCAACAGTTGGATTGGGGGGATGATTCTGACCCAGCAATGTTCGAGAGTACCTCACTGTAATAAGCTGGCCGTCGAGCGACTCGTTGGGACGAGGTCTTGGACGTATTATTACTCCTAAAGAGAAGAACAAAGGGATAATTTAATTAGGGTTCTGTATACACCGAACTGTCTCTACACTGTTTCTCCAAGATTGATTCTTTGCCTACAGCCTGTCAGCCCTGCTGCGGTTACCACCAACCCCTGTAAAGCCTACCCTTCTGACACATTGCCTCATCGCGAGCGCTGTCAGCACGTCTACCACTTTAATCGCAAAGAGAGCAGGAAAACGGAATCTTGTCACAACCGAACACTCCACGACGTGGCGAACATCGTTAGATGGCTGCGAAAAGATCAAGGCTGATGAGATCATACCAGCCCATCCTCTCATCGGGCTAGCTAGCAGCGGTTATTGGTGCTGTGGGGTTCCCCCGGGAGACGAGTTGTCGAAGAGGGCTGCGAATGCCAACAGCGGAGCCGACTTTGGCCTACGCACAGGGTTGCACCCTCCGACGAGGCGACGCTCTCTATCTTCGATGGACACCCTACAGCATGGAAATGCCGACGTTCCGCCACGGCGCATTCGCATCCTCAACGCTGGCTTTGTTCTCTACGCAGACGTCATGCCCGATAAGACCTTGGACTGGACGGCCTTTCAAGTTGCTGTCCTTGGCGGGGCCGGCGGACTTCGTCTCGGACAGTTGGGACCCCATGCACGGCTCTGACGATGATGAGCTGGAAGGCATCACGACGTGGTTCGACGATTTTAGCTTCAAGTCGGAGGGCAGGCTCGTGCGAGCCAGACGTTCCGTCCCGGCCGGGCGGCTGGGTACGACGCACTCGCGCCGAATGTCTGATGCTGCCAGTTCCAACTCAGCAATCATCGCAGACTCATACAGACTTCTGAGGTCTGCTTATGGGTGCCTGCACACATGATCATGGAGACGGAGCAGCAGATCACTGGCCATAGACACCGTTGCGGAACCAGAACGACTGTTCAGACAAGACGTTCTCAACACGACGGCCACAGCGGGCTACAGGTTGAGCAGGGAAGATGGGATGTGGAGCCCACCACAGAGCTCTATGATGGATCTCTTCTTCGTGGGTGAAGCTAGCATCGAAGATATCGTCCCCATGGGGTATAATATAGGGCATGGCTTGGCAGGCTTTCTGGAGTGGGCATCGGGTTACTCGTGATCCTTGGGGCAAAAGTATACCCCACGCTGCACTAGCAGAATGTGCGACATTGCACGTAGCGTCATCAGCGTCATCAGCGTCATCAGCGTCATCAGCGTCATCAGCGTCATCAGCGTCATCAGCGTTTTCAGTCTCAATGAATCAATTACGTATTGTCACCTGTGTCTCTACCCCCCCTTGCGAGAGCATCATAGTTACCGGGTATGCAATTTGACCTACATCATCACATTTATGAAGACAGCAATCAGTAGTGATGCGGGCATCCAGATGTCTGGTGCGTGGCGGTCAGCCAAGGAACCGACAAACCAGTCGCGGCCTTCCAAAGGCAGGGCGGCAAACGCGGCGTAATATTCGTCAGTATGAGACAGGTCGCACCACTAGGTGCCTTGTGTGCCTTCGCTACTATATATAGTCGTATTCACGACCTGCAGTCCTCATATGCTAGGCTTCACATATATCGCAACACCACGCGCCACCTGCGACGGAAACGCCCTGGACTCTCAATTCATTTCGGGAGAAGGACAGAAGTAGGAGACCCTCAGCGATATTTGGCCAGTTAAGACTGCTCTCAAGACCGAAAAGAACCAACATCCAAGAAGGTCATTCAACCTAATGCAGGAACCCCTAGCTATTTAGTTAGCCTCTTGAGTAAGGGGAAACAGGATATTTTCCCCCCTCACAACTCAAGCCGCCTAGAATCCCGAGACAACCAAACCTCAATATCAGGCCAGCGCCAGAATGACACCAAATGAATCATCCCAATTAGAGGGTACAACTCTAGTATAGCAGTGGCCAATCAAACGATTAACAGTACAGGGCGGGCACAATGTTGTAGTAGACGTGACTGAGATTCTTAAGGGGCTCGAAGACAAATATTTCGGCACGTAGACCCCGATAGTACTGTTTCCTATCTTTCTAGATCTAGTATAAACTGAGATCTTTGAAGAGCCAATAGATTACGTCACTCACACAATTAGTTATGACCGTCCTGAACCTTCCTCTTCCATTTCCACGAGACATAATTATGCCGCAATCGCTCAAAAAAAAACACCCACTTCAGTAAGAATTATCGACGTTTCTCTGATAATTCAGCGTGACGGCAACGGACTCAGCCCTCGGTGCATTGTGAGCACATCGCCTAAGACATCTTCTGTCTTACAATGCTCACCATCTGCCGCTTCCTGACCTTCTTTTGACGCCTCAACTCCACCTGCTCCGACGACCTGAGCGGGACACCATGTACAGAGTGGACATGGTTCCGAAAGTGGTCCAAGTGCTGGAACTTTTCCTTCCTACACTTCGGGTGGTCGCAGCGTATCGGCTCGCCACGTTGCTCAGCGAGCTCCCGTTCTTCCAAATGATGGTCATCAAAATGGTCATTTCTGACCACGGGGCGACAATACTTGAATGTCCGCTGCCCGGAGGAAAGCCGCTCATCGCCAATGCAGCTCGGGCACTGAGTCGGGTCCATTAGTAGGGGGAAATCATCTTGCTCAGGTGTTTAGGCGTCTCCTGCTTGATGGATATGTTCATCTGCGGTCGGGTTCGTAAGCGTTCGCGCTTGATCGTCTCCCGCCTATCGCATAACGCCACCATTGTGTTAATAGCCTCGATTCGTAGCTGGTGAACTTCCGTCTCACTCAGATCCTTGGGCTGCTTGCATAAAATCTCGGCGAGCCGGGCCCGGTCGGGAATCTCGAGGTCAATCGCTGGCTCGACATACTCCTCTTCCTCCTCGTCTCGCGCTTGCCTCTCGATGTTCCAGGTTGGCCGGTTGTAGAAGTAATGTTTCCGATATTGGTCTACAATCTTGGCCTCACGCCCTACTCGCATCGTCCTGATTGTCTCTGTGAGCTGGCGGATCTTGACTTCATACTTGTGGCCTCGAATTTGATACGACCACTGCTTTAGCGCCGTCCGCTCTTGTTGCAGCTCAACAATCTCTGGGTCGGGGGGGAGATTCGCCCACACCTCTGCCGGGACCATATCTCGCTTCGCCCGAGGATCACGGGCCAGGCTGACGTGCGCGAACAAGCGGTACAATTGATCTTCAGTCTCTTCTTCCAGAAACGTGTTTTGCAAGTCGAACTGAACCCTCTCGTTGAGGTAGGCGCCGTGAAATGTGGCGAACTTCGAATCGTGGCGCATCATTTGATCGCGTACTACGTCAGGCGCATTTCCTGAGAACCCCTTATCAGTTGCGGTCCACTTTCAGACGCCCGGGGAAAGTTCTAATATACCATTAGCCGCATCAGACGCTCCTCTGCGGAAGATCTTGGCCGTCCAGCGCTGCTCGAACCCAGCGTCCAGACTTTGTCGACCAAGGTCGTCTCTGAATTTGCTGTGCAGCATGTCCTCGGTCTTGGACAGGTCTCCACCACGCCCGAAGCGCCGAAAAACAGGAATCTTCTTCACGTCTTCCTTCCACCGGAGCGGAGTGCATTTAGTGGAACCCCAGTTCTTCGTCCCGAGGACCCGTGTAGCGTTCGTCAAGCTCGGCGCGTCGAAAGCCTGGTCATGCAGCGCGAGGGCGATCATGATGCTGACGGGACAAAATATTAACTCCCTGGTGGGCGTGAAGGAGAAGATGGTGCTAGCCTCTGTTAACGACAGCATGGTGTGACGACAATGCCTGAGAGCTAGACACTTACGGTTTTGGCTTGTTGTCTGATCCCTTATGGTGAACAAACTTGATCGACATGACCGGGATGGCTCGACGCGTCACCGGGTGCTCGACAATCATCATGGAAATGTCCTCGTAGCAGAGGGCTTTTGGGCGTCCGCGCCCTGTGGTCTGCGTGCAGGGGATCTCGTCTAGGCGCAGGGACTCTTCATCTTGTGCGACTTCAGATTCTCCTCCTTCGTCCTTGTCGGCACTTTCACTGATGGTCTGTCGTCCTTCCGACGGGACAACCTTGAGGCCAAAAAGCTCTTCCATAGAGCCGTCTTGAGGTCGCTGCCGCTGGTTGTGAACTAGCTCGGCGATCCTGGCGCCAGTATAGCTCAGAATGAGGTAGCAACAGGCTTGATTAAGCCGGTGACGCTCGCCAGGAAAGATGCTAGTGTCATAGGCTATGTTGAACGTGAGGAGAACCCGCACCTCGTCTGCACCAACCACAGGTTTACCATTCACGTTTTGGTTCGCGGAGGCCAAAGCGTGGGACCAATACTTGACGGTGGTACTGATGAAGTATTAGCAAGCCGGTTTCATGAAATCAGTGCAGTAGTGCCCGTACCTTGTAGACCTCCTTGGCATCATTCCTATCGACGTAACGGCCGGCGATGGTGGTGTACAGCTGCTGAAACTGTCGGATGTATACATGTGATGTTCCCCATGACTTGACGTTATAGTTGCCACAGACGAACAGGAAGAAGTCCATCGTTAGTTCGCATGTCAGGTTCTTGATCGTAGCCCTCCAGTCTCCAACGTTCGTCTCGGCGCACTACCTGGAAGGACAAAGTAAGTAGGCTGACGTCAAGCCGAGCCAGCATGACAACGCTGCAGAACTTACGGTTTCCCTTTCCCCAACATGCCAGACATATTGATCTCGGTCTCGTCGGCGAATTTCGGTTTAATAAAGCGAACGCTCTCGAGTCGTTTTCTGTGCGCGGCATGTTCCTCAACCGACAAAGGTAGGGGGCGATTGGACACGCGGCCGTCGGCCTCCCGCTGAGCGACAAGGTTGAGAAAGTCTGCATGATTGTTGTCAGGGGGGCCATTCGCTCCGGGCCGGCGAGCAGCGGTACAACGGCGCGAAGCCATTCGGACGGTCGCTGCGTGGGTACCGACAGGTTCGCTGACGAGGGATGGCAAAGGGCAGGCGTGGGTGTTCACGGTGGGATCATCAGAGGGTCGGCCACAGCGGATGTGAAAATGAAGTGAAGGGGGTCGAAAGGCGTTGCCGCCTTTTATGGCGTAAAATAATCTTCAAAGGTAATAAGGCCATTACCACTGGCAGGCCTCGGCCCACTTTGATCCGCGGGCGGCCGTGACACGGCGGTCGAGACTTCCATCATCTGCCTAAGTGAGTATTCCAAAGCCGAGTCAATAGCAACATAGAGTAGACTGAACGACTTCATCCTCTAAAATCGGCAAGCATGAAGCTGTTGAGATGCCGCGAGGCTTGAGACCGGGTAGCGAAATGGGTTAAACGATTTTTGGATGGTGCCACACTTCACCCCCGTCTAGGCGATTTGAGTGACTAGTGCTTTCCAACGCGGTTCAGTATTCTGTCTCATCTGCGAGCCAGCATCCGCCAATATGGCGCATAGCGGGGGCTGGACCGTGAATTCAATTACTTATGGCCAGCAGGGAATATTTGATACGAGGCTTGCCGATCTGGTTTTGTTTTTAACGTACATATATCCTGCATCATTTTTACGCCTCGAAACACTTCGTCGCCAATGTTTAATACTCATGTCTATTTATACTAGAGTAAATCCCTATACCAATCATAGCTACTTTCTCTCGCGAAATAATTCCATAGGATCAACATCGTCGTCTAATTTCGTTCACGAATTTGAGGCGAAGGGTAGGGAACATTGTGTGCATCAAGTTAATCTTTTCTCTCACACGGGCACCTAGGCTCCGCCCACACCCACATCATCTCAGTAGGGGATAGCGGAAGGGAGACCCATATCCCCTCTTGCATTTGCTTTGAAGGCCGTCAGTCATCCTAACGTGATTGAAGCCTGTCAACTTCCGCCTGCAGGCAACTCTTGGACAACTTGGCGAACTGCAGTGCTTGCATAATTCGGCGGCTGTTTTCATTGGCAACACGCGCACCTTTCTTCGATGATATCTTTGTCAACTTGTACAGTGCGTGGCAAGCCTTCTCAGCCGACTGCAACGACTGACGGTACTTTGGCACCACTTCCAGGCTGGGGCCTTTGATGCGCACCTTCCGATTGTCATGCAAGAAGCATCCCGGGCAGTCTGGCGAAACCCTAGCTGACAGTCCAAAGTGGGTCATGTCCGAGCAACCACTTGACGACGGCGTGTTTGAGAAAATGGGCTGGGCGATGATTTGGTAACCTACATGGGATAGAAAAATATGCTTCAACACCTCTTTCCAGAAGCCGTAGTCAATGCTGCTCGGGAGGTCGCACTCTGCTATGAGGAGAATAGCCGTGACCAGGAGGTACACACCGGAATCGTGAAACTTCGGGCGGATCAGCGGAGCTGAAATTGTGACGAGCAAGCCGGGTTGTGTCTTGTGGTAGTCTTGAAAATATTCTATCATGGCCTCGCGCCTGGACAAGTCGGGAAGTGATTCGTACACGGTCAGCCCGGCTGCTGAGTAGTAGCCGAGAGCCCATTGACCGTCTTGAAAGACGGGCAAAAGAGTCAAGTTGGATTCCGGGAACACTTTCGTGTTTTGATCCAGAACACTGATTCTCTGTTGGTGCTGACAAGTGATGATATTCAAGACATCGTCAACATTTTGTTTACTCAGACGGGTCTGGTCCTCCGTGGTCTAGCGTGTCAGCAAGTCAACAAGAAACAGGACGGGCAGATCTTACTGCCATGCCGAGTCTAAACATTGAAGATTTCTTCGTGTTGTGATACGTGTTTGTGTTTACAGATGAACTGGCGCCGTTGCTGCCCTTGATGGTCCAACCGCGAAGCGATTTCAGTAGAGAAACGGGAGAAGCAGCCGTTGCCCCATCTGTTTTGATCTTGGACGGGAGACAATCCGGCACTTGCGTTGACACTGGTAGGAGCTTCACGGCTCCACCAGTCTTTTGAAACTTCAACGTGGGCACAATGGCGGGAACCTGCTTGCCTTTATCGTTGTCACTTGCTCGCTTCGACTCATTCACTTTCCATTTCACTTTCCGTCGTTTGAATGACCGCTCATCAGAAGACAATGCGTCATCAGAAGATGATGATGTATCACTGGGGTGCGGACGGATGAGTCTTTCTTGACTGGTAAGGCGTGGGCCCTGTCGCTTTCTCTTCTGGGCATCCATGATGCAAAGCTTGAGATATCTAAGGATCGGTGGTTCTAGAGAACTGGGCGGACAGTAAGGTGCTTTATGCCCCTTTCCACACCTAGGGCGGGTTGAAGCCACCCGCCACGGTCGTATAATCAAATCTCAATATGAGCAACAAAGAAGATCACCGCAACGCAAATCATCTACTTAAGGCTGCATGCAGTCAGTACTCTAATAAACGTGTATCTGGCCTCCATCTCGATCCCGCAGACTGACTCTGATATTTCGAACTTCGTTTAGTACGTCGGCACTGGCGTAGAGGATGTATCGCCGAGCACGAACCTAGGGGGAGGTCACAGTTGAATGCTCAATATTAAACTACAAGGCCTGCGTAGCTGCCTTAGCCGATGTCTCCACTCTCAGCACACCACAACGAAGGGACCATGGGCATTCCGTGGACTATTACGTGAGCAGGATTTCTCTTGATCGTCCAAGAAACAAGCTTCTCTGCCAGCATACCACGAGACTTCTGTCCTCTCTGCCCTTTCCGACGGCTGGTCCAGACTACACCGTGACGGAAGGGTTACGGTTTAGTTCCCTCATCTTTTCCTGTCTGCGGCTTCCGGCGGATGTGTCCAGAATCTCTTCGTCACAAGGACTTGGAAGAAGCCTAGGAAGTCGGCTCCAAAGCAGCACACATTTGATGAATGGTGAACTGAGGCTTAGCTTCAGTTTTTTATGATGCCAATCCGCTCTATCTCCAGGAGAACCCTCCAATGTATGCCCATCATCTCATTTGCAGATCATGATCGTGATTGGCGCTTGAATGATTATCCCTTCGTTCGACCACTCATAGAACCTCCTGTCTTGCGCTTCTCGGGATCGCCAGCTGAACTAGACCGTTACACCGCATCCATACTCCAGCAAGCACGAACCCGTGCATCCAGTTATGGCCCTGCCCGGCAAGGTCACACCTGCCAGGCAACCACCGCTCTGGTGCTTTGTAGAGATACAGCGAGGCCCCTATTGAGTTGAGCAACGCAAGCCAAGAAACGATCTAAGACCCATTCTCTCGTCGAGCTCCGCAAGCCCGAATGCATACAAGCCGTGGAGCACCGGCGCAAAGAGACCGATACCGAAACATGTATAGACAAGAACACGCGGTTGTTGGTCCCCCGTCTCACGAAAAGCAGGTCGTAGCGTAGCTAGGCCGCTCAGCACGGCGGGAGGCCGACATAAGAGTCAGATGGACCGTGTATGCAGTCCGCTGGCATCGAAAGACAAAATGGGCGCCAGAAAAGTCCAGTTCCCCACATTAACAAGACGATACCCTAAGTGATCCATCTGGTTGCTAAGTCTGTAAACACTGCGGCTGTGGTTACTGAACGTATGAAAGGCTGCAGAGAAGAAGAAGCATAAAGCCACTGACATGTCAAACATGCCGATGGCAAACCTATCGGAGGTCAACAGAGCAGTGGTGTCGTCTTTGATACAATCATCGAAAAATTGATGAAGAAACCACAGCGATCCCAGGGCATGCGACCAAATGTTGACTTTGTCACTGGTCAGAGAGGCGATGTTCATCGCATCTAGTATGAAGCTACCGCACCTGTTTCATTGTGGAGTTCAAGTGTACTTTGCAAACATTGCCAGTACGAAAACGACACATCACTATGCGGTCGATTAACGTCGCGTCTCATATTCGGGCATTGAGGGCACACTACCGATAGCCCGAGAGAATGAAGCTGTTGTCCCTGTGCAGTGTTGTGGCCGAAAAGCTGGCCTCTGCTAAGCGTGTATTGAACAGTGAGCTCGTCGTGTAGGCGATGCGGGACGAAGTCGATAGGATTTACAACACTTACGGACAGGGTGCAGGGCTGGCGTATCCGTCTCGAACCGAGTCCTTTCGTGTTGAATTTCCATGTTGCAGTACAAGCTTGAAAAAAATCACTAGTGTGTAGTATGGACTATCGGAAGATGTTCGTGAACAAGAAAGAGTGAGCAAGAAGGACTCGCCGGCAAGTCGCAAGTCAAGAGTCCAGCAATGCATTTGCAAGATCCAATGTGCTGAGGGCAGCAAATCGCGAGTGAGCCCAAAAAACCCTCCCGTCCCGGGGGCACCACGTCTTATGATACATGTCCTAGACATGATCGGTGCCAACGTTATCGAAAGCCTGTTGCCTTTAGCTGCATCGGAAGTGGTCTGCTCTGCAGTGTGTTGTCTTGCGGGACGATCACCCCGACAGGAACATAACCGCTCGTAACGTCAGGGTTGCAGTGTCGGTCTTGCTTCGTTGATCATCAGGCCGTGATGGTCAACGTGGGGCGTCTTGACCAATCGTGCGTGAAAGTTCAGCGACCCATGCCCTGAGATGTGAGATGGGTCATAGTGCAAACCTTGTTTTGTTATCAGCAGTGGAACCGACGGTGCGCGATCTCACCTTTGACGTCTGACAATTGCCATCTGACAACCGACGTCCAGCAATTGACGTCCGGCTATTGGCAGCCTGCGTCCCGGATCCATGGTGGGACATGCCTCGCCCATGATCAACTCTGGCTTATGACCGACAACGAACATGCAACATGGGACGGCCGCCTGTTGCCCTCGCTATTTAGCTCGCAGGGCGACCGTCGCCTGTCGTGGCGGCGCACGACATGCTCCCACTTCTCATAACCGGTCATAACGCGCAAGGCAGCGTGATAACCCAGTGTCCAAGACCGACGCCCCCCCACAGCCACCAAGACGATGAAGTTCCTCCTCCTTTTCCCTCTCGTGCACGCCGGCGTGCTGGCCTGCACGACGGCCCCTGCATCTGCATGTCAAGTCCTGTCGTCGCCCTCGAGGCCGGTCGGTCGGTGGTGTCTGCCGAGTACGTTGGTCCGTTCGCGTGGAGCGTTGCCGGGTGTGATGCGGCTCGCAGCGAGTGATGCTGTTGGTGTGGCCGTTGGCGCAATGCTGCTCGCTCGTAGGGCGTGGTCGTGGTGTGGGTGGCATGGTCTGTTGCTGTTGCTAACCGCAGCTTCTAGTGTGGAGGACGCGCTGGATCGACGGTGCGGGGCCACCCTCCAGTTCGACAATCCGGACTTCCTCCCCGTCAGCTATGCCTTCGAGGCCATTCCCTGCTCAGGTCGCAGGGTCGCCAGCTTTGTGGTGCCGACAGGGGCGCCCAGCGGCGATGCACACATTACATGGTAGGATGGCGCACCTGCATGCCCAACTGGTCACGCCTGAGCGATCGCGCCCGACGGACGAGACGGGCGACGAGACGGGCGCCCAGGACAGGCGACCAGGACAGGCGACCAGGACAGGCGACCAGGACAGGCGACGCGACAGACATCCGCGCTAACAGGTTTCTAGGCAATGCGCGGGATTACCGCCAACGTGCTCTCGCGCCACGATCGCCGGAGGCCGCGGCGACCCCCACCTGCCACTGGTGAATGTCGGCCGGATTGGGTGCGTGTCGGAGTCGGTGGTGACACGGAGTACGCTGGCGACAATCGTGCGGTCGTCGACGACGTTTGTCTCGACGGTGCCGACGCTGGTGACGCAGACGACGACCGACTTTCGCGTCGCGTTGAGCAGCGCACCCTGGTTCGAGCAGCGTGCCAGGCTCAGGCAGCAACCTGGTTCAAGCAGCGCCCCGGCTCCAAACAGGGCAAAGGCCCGGGCGAACCACGGGACGAGCACGGAAGGATCGGCGGACGGGCGCCCCCCCCCAACGGGGGGCGATGTTTTTCGGGGGTCGGGGATCCCTGGCCTTCGGCCACCATCCCTCCCCAAGGGTTGCAGGCATCACCAACCAGCGAGCCACACGTCCTTCGACCAGAACCGGGCCAAGGCGGGGCGCATCGCCCCCCTCCGGCTGGCGCGCCCCTAGACGGACAGACCACACCCGGCGCGCAAGCGAGCGTGCCCCCGGCGGCGTCGTCGTCGTCGTCGTCGCTCTTCCAGGTCAGCATGGCGTCCAAGGTCGTGCCATCTACGGGTCTGACTGTGGTCGCCACGGTTGTGTCGACGCTGGTGTCGACCATGACCGTCGTCCAGACCGTGACGGCCAGCTGCTCCGCGAGGACGTGAGTGCGACTGACGGCAGGCCATTGTCATCGAACTGCCATTGCACCGTTGTCAAACTATATAAGATGTCGACCCAGCGTGGCCAGCTTTCTATCCTAGCGACTGTAGCGTTGTGACTGTATCTAGCGTTCTACGCAGCTATCTCCCGCCTGATTGTATCACTGTCTTTGGCTTCCTCGTCCTCTCCTGCCCATCTTCCGCCCTCCTGCCCACCTTTCGCCCTCCTGCCCACCTTTCGCCCTCTCCTGCCCATTTTCTCGCACTGCTCGCCCTCCTCCTCTTCCCCCTCCTCGCCTTCCCTTCCACATGGCTCATCTGCCGTCGCTCCGGCCGTCCAACGGCACGCGAGACCCTCGCTGTATCTGTCCGTCTGGCTTCCAACTTCTTCGTCTTGAGAGACTTGAGGGATGCGGAGACAATACTCCGGGGGGCGGAACCTCGCAGTTCTTCCCACCCGGGCCACATGCCCATCGTGACCCGTTGATGGCCATCCTGCAGACGCTGCATCGGCTGGACACACTGGTGAAGAGACTGGCCGACGCAAACGTCGATCGTCGAGTACGTGTTGTGGCACAATGGCGCAGGTCAGGCGAGCGAAGCTTATGCGGCAATAGGACATTCCATCGACGGAGGAGCCGATGGTGGCACCGTCCACGCTGGAGGCACTGGACAGTGGCATGCTGACGCCTCTATCCATGACCTCGCAGGAGTGATTGGCTGTTGGCGTTGCGCGAGGGTGGGTGTGATGCGCTGTGCGTTAGTGTCAGATAGTTTCAATACTTCTCCGGACCTGTTTTCCATGTCATGACGTTGCCGTGTATTATCGTCAGCTGAAGGATGGCTCAGCAAGCTCGTGCCCGGTAGTTCCTGGCTTTGCCTGTGTGCCTGGCTTTGCCTTTGTGCCTGGCTTTGCCTGTGCCTGGCTTTGCCCGGTTGTGCCTGACTTTCATGCCTGTTCGTGCCTAGCCCGTCCGATTCCCGAGGACATGGCACGCTAAGTGACGCCAGGACAATAGACTGTCTTGGCTGCAGAGGAGGTGGAGGCCAGGTGGGGTCAGGCTCGACCTGGGATTGGCGCGTTGGTCGTCGGTCGGTCGGTCCTCGATTGCAGCGTCGCATGAACCATCTACCCCTCGCCGTCGCTTACGTGCCCAGCACGTAATCGCCGATAACCCGGACGAGCGCCGAGCTGTCGAGCAGGCGCATACGCACGCAAGGACGCCACTGCAGTAGGTCCGGCATGCCTGGTGGGTCGACTGCGTAGCCGCCCGGGCCTGGACGGGGACTGTCTATCGCCGGAGCAGAATGTGCAGGCCGGCGTGCGGCGTGCGATGTGCGATGTGCGGGGGCCGCGGCGGGTTGGCCATGGCTATAAAGCAGGCGGCATCAAGCGGGCGGTGTCCAGAGCTCGCTTCGGCATCTTCGCCTTCTCGTTCTCGCAGCATTTCATCTCATCCTGCCATGGGCGACCCACGTGTCCGAGATTTGTCCACGGGCGTGCTTTCGTTCCCGGGCGTGCCTCCATCCCCGGGCGCGCCTCTGTCCCCGGGCGTGCGCCTGTCCCTACGCCGGTGGGACGAGCCGCATCCGCTGTATAAGCCGGACTACCGCTATCTGTGCGAAAACCTGCGCGGCGTCATCACGTACTGGCAGCAGGAATATGAAGAGTTGCGCGTGGCATCCACGGCCTACATCGACGGTCTCCAAGAGGAGATCCGCCGCTTGGCTACCGAGCTGGCCGCGGCGAAGAAGCGCGACCAGGAGGTCTGTCCGCCCGTCATCTCGTTCTGTGTGTGACCGCATGCTGACCGAGCAAGGCGTGTGAGCCAGCAGCGCCTACGACACCAAAGGCGATGTGTGCTTTTCCGTGGGATACGTGAGGATACGTGAGGCGGTTGTGTCGGATTCCGTAGACGGACGATTAATTATGGCCTTGTACTTGCCAACGCACCGCCCGCCCACCTGTGACTCGCGTGACCCGTCTTCTGATCTTGAAGGAGTTCGCTTTCGAGCCAGCGGCTGCTGGTAGTGAGCCATTCCTGTTACTAGTAGCCAGCGCCAGGCATTGGTTCGGGATGGCCGGGCGCCCTCTCGACGGCGGGCGCTTAACAGGGGCTGCTGGCAACCCGGAGCGTGGAGAGAGCGGCTGCTGGTGGCCCCGAACCGCATATCAGTCGGCTCGGCTCCTGGTAGCGGAGCGCCTGTCATGTAGGCGCTGCTGGCAGCCCCGACCAAGCCGCATACAAAGCCGCTGAGGCTCCTGGTCGAGGCACTGCTGGCAGCCCCACCCGGAGTCGTGCATAGCCGCCGGGCTCCTGGTAAGAGGGCGCGTGCCACTGAGGCGCTGCCGACAAGGCCGCGTTTGAAGCTGCCATCGGCGCTGCCATGACCCGGCCGTTAAGCTTGGCACTGTTGGCCATCCGTGATGCCATCCGTGATGGCCGTTCCGGACAGGTCCTCGCATCACCGCGTGTCCTCGCTCCCTGCGTTTTCACTTGCTTGTCCTGCGTTTTCACTTGCTCGCCCTGCATTTTCACTTGCTTGCCCTACTTTCTCGTTGTATGACTGCGGCGAACACCATGTGTTTCTACGATCAAGACGTCTGGACGTGTCGCCACTGGCAGTGGCGGCAGCGTCTCCAACCTTGTGCACATGCACAACACCAACGCCGACCTTGCCGTCTCAAGTTGATTCAGACCGCACGCTTTCACCAGGCGCCGTGCCCAGTATGCCACGCCGTCCACAAACACATGTATATGCTCCGCGCGACAGAATCGTACATCCATCGACGCCATGTCGACCCGCAACCCTTGCTCGAGCCCGCTGGCAAGCAGACCAGCTTCGCTCCATCATCGATCAGCTCGAACGACGCGTCTCGAGTGATAACCTCATCGTGCCGGTTGGCGCGCCGATGGCCAACAGGTCGAGTCTGGCTGCCGCAGGCCCTCGGACGGCTGTCCAGCGCCACGCACCCGCCCGAGCGCGGCTCTCGGGCGGTCTTCCCTGGATACAGCATGGCACCTTTGGTGGCCACACTGGCCGGCTCCCCCCTTCCAATCGGTCTCTTGACCAGTCTTCGGGCCGGTCTCCTTCTCTTGGTCTGCTCTCGATCGACCAGCATAACCCTCGTGGCCAGAGTCGGGGCGGTGCGGGGACTGTCAGAGATGCCAGCCTCATATACCGTCCCTCCGCGGCCCGCTTCATCTGCGTCCAATGCGGCAAGGAATTCAATCGACGGTGTGTCGGGGAGAAGCATGTGGCCAATCGCCACGATATGGCCCCACCTAGAGAGACAATCCGGAAGACAGATGGAGTGTCTATGGTATCCGCAGCTGGGTAGGCGCCTCGTCGTTGGAATGTCCCAGATATTGCACCGGAGCCGAGAGAGACATCGCGGAGCCTCTAGGCACTATCTCGAGATCACAATACTTGTTCACCATGCTTTCCGCCGTTCTCCGTGTCCATAATCCCTTTCTCTTCTTTCTGCAGATCAGAAGTACAATCCATTCGGGTGCCTCGGCCAGAAACTGATGCTGGGCATTGGTGCGCTGCCAAGGGGAGACCCTGATGCAATGGCCATAGATGAGTTGGTAGATATCTAGGATACGTGGGTTTCTCTTGAGTGCGTGTTTCACGTGTCGCATGGTGCTTATAGTACGTGTGCTGTCCGATATCCACTTTGTCACAGCTGTCGTCAAGGTCGCTTGGTGGGCTAGAAGAGACGCAGCGACTTTCAGATACACATTCGTAGGGTGCGCTGTATATGTCAGAGCCCAGGCCAAGGCGGTGAGGCCTCCTTCATCCAATGCATCAACAAGGATGCCCGGCAGGGCCAGGAGATAGTCGACAGCCTTGGGATGGTTCCGAACCAGATGCGTCAAGAGAGGGGCCCCGGAAGAACGAACGATAGCGTTTGGGTTCGCTCCACGTCCCAAGAGCTTGTTGACCAGAATTCTTTTGGTATGCGAAGTCTGGCCTTTTCTTTTGAAGGAGGGTATTGGTATGACGACCTGAAGAGCTGGGTCATAAGCACCAGGCACGTCAGACAAGTCGAGCGCTGCGAGGATGTGAAGAGCAGCGGAGAACCGGCCGGCATGGCAGGCGTACTCCAGAATGGACACTTGTATGCCGCCATGTGGCACCTCCTGCTTGAGGTCGGCACCGCAGAGGATCAGCTCGGATATCATCTCGTCATCGGCGAACGGCGAGCGTATGGCGTACGACAATGGCGTGTAGCCACAGCTGTCCCTGCTATCGACGTGAACGCCATGCTGGCCAATCAAAAGGGCAGCCACGTTCTGTAGGCTCATGGCCGCCGACACATGGAGGGGGTTGATGTCGGTCAGACGCGGCAAAGCGCCATGGGTGCTGGAAACGAGGTTCAGGATGCGAGACGTCAGCAGATGGTATGGATGAAAACCATGCTGCAGCAAGTGGAGAACCACGGTATCTCGACCCTCTTCGACGAGAAGTTCAAGGCAAGAGACTGCAACAGATTCAGGATACATGTCCCTCAGTTGAGATTGCGCCGAGAGAAAGCAATCCCGGTAGACCATTTGTGGTAGGCGTAGGTGTTCAAATGGCTTGAGGGAAATCTGACATTGCTTCCGTAAATTCGCGCCAGCCTCGACGGCCTTGTTCAGGACCGAAATGGTGACATTGTCTTCTTGGCAACGCGCTGCCCAGATGATGGACGATGCATGCGAATATTGAACGTTGTTTGCATACAACCAAGTAGTATAGGCATGCAGCAGTTGCTTGCAGCTTCGTAGGAGCGCCGAGATGGACTTTTGGTCGCAGCGGCTGATGATACCGTTGAGGAGCTCGGGAGGGAGGCGACACAAAGGCCCATGTTGAACGGCCGTGCAGTCGGAAGTGAGCTTGCGGGAGTCAGTGGGTGCCATTTCAGTTGTAGCGAATGCCATGTGCGTCTTCCGCGCCATGGACCACAACGTTAGCGTTGTGCTCGTGGGTGAAGATGGGGCGGGTGAAGAAGAGCTTGAGAGGGAATGATAGCTCGGTGAGCGATCCTGGCAGCAGCCAAACACTGAAAAGAGGAATCAGGCTTTCTTTATATACACACATGCGCCACTTAGTCTCTGGGCTGGCTGGCAGCCATGGCTGGCCAACACATAGTGGCACAGCAGGGAGTTGATTACAGAGTTCCAGGAAGAGTACGTCGACGAGTACGCTCAGGACGAGTACGCCCACGGGCCGTGAGACGGACGAGGCGTTCATTGGCTAAGGATGCAGGCACAAAGGGGTAACTGGGGGGGGGGTGGTTGGAAGAGTGGCAAGTAGAAAGGGTGGGAAAGGGGGAACTCATGGGAACTGTGACGCGCTTCTGTGACACCGGCTTTGTGAAGCCACTTCTGTCTCCGCCTAGACCAATAGACCACAAGAAATAGACCACAGGAAATAGACCACAGGAAATAGACCACAACAGTGATCATGCCCTCTTGCCTGTCGCGCTGGACCGATATGATCCGAGTCGGCCTCGCGACTTCTGCCTCGACCGGTGCTGCCGCCGAGCCTCTGCCACCTCCCTCTCCTTTCCGAACGATGCTCCTTACCGAGATACGTCACAACATGGCCACATCACACCAACCCTCGAATCATCATTCGGGTCGCGGCCTGGCTACTCCGCACGGGTGCCTTGGGAGATGCCGTGCTTGCGTCTCGTGCTCCTTGACTCCCACCCTCGCTTCACGCGATGCCAGATGATCTCTCACGCAGGTAGGCGATACGCCATAGCCTGTAGGGTGGGCCTAGACTGCATGCCGTCTACACCTTCCCTGTTTTCCACGTTCATGCGTATGCCTTGAGTGTGTTGAGGAACTCCACGGCAAGTGGGAAACGGATGGTATAAATCTGGACACGCTCCACCAGTCTACCGTCCTCATCGCGTCGGTCATCTCTGATTTACTAAACATTGATCCAATACAAGAGCCTCTCAATGATACCCTGCCCAAGAGCCTCACAACATCACTCTTCTCTCTTCCACTGCCCTTCCTTTATGGTGGCTTAGGTCCATCCATCTCCTTTCCCACGTCCTTCCACCACATGGTTACTCAATCGCCGTCTCTCCATCCTGCCTCCCTGAACATGGGCACGGCCGCCAATCCATCTGGACAATGTGCCGCCGAGGCAGTGCGACTTGCCGCGGCAGCCTTGATTTATATGCACGGTACTGGAGATGCTGGTAACGCCGTCGACCCTTCTCAACGCTGTCTTTCGCCAGACATCTTCCAGGAAGACGTGACGCAAGCCTCGGAGGCATGTTATGACGGAGATCCGACATTGTCCGCGGTCCAGGAGCTGCATGATGGACCATGGGACAGCCTCATCCCCCCCCCGATACTTCTTTCGGCCTCACAGACTTCATACCAGACGGGGTGTGTGGCGACGTGGCATCTCTGTCAGTAGCGTTTGCTTGTGCAACGACGGGTGCGACATTTTCCCGTGCAACGACGCTTGCGATATTTGCCTGCGCAGCGGTGAATGCGACGATACGGTGTCGCAGGGGGCCTGCTGGGAGCAAGGCGTAGATTTCGCCGGCTTGACCCCGCTCGATGTCTGTCTCGCCAAGCATACTCTGGACCTGGAACAACATCGAGCTAGTGTTCAAACCTCAGCGGAGAAGCCAGGTCTGGGTGTCCGACGCCAGCCCGGAAAGAATCGAGTTTGAACCCCGAAGTAGCATAGAGACAGCGCACGGGACACTGAGCTGGATAGATGTCCACCCGGGCGGCACCGCTAGCTTTGCTGTCCGGCTGTGTTGGAGCGCAGATCAAAACGTTTTCTGCGGCCAGGACGAGATTCGCGGAAAGAGGCTGGCCATCAGCTTTGAAATGGCACAAGCTCTGCTGCTAGCTGTCGGGAAAAGTCAGCCGTTAAATTATGAGTCTGTCAGGTTGTTGAGTGGGAGCATCACGAGACGACGGGTCACACGGACGTAGGTGCGTCTGCACGGAACTACAAGAGCTTGCTGGCGGCTGCACATGGCATGCCAATATGTCCGACGGGAACGGCCACACGATGGCAAGACAACGACAAACAGTCAAGATGGTCACCGGGGGGCAACCGCATTGGGAAAAGGGGCCAAAAGAGGCTTCTTGCGCTATGACGAGCATCTCTCCTTCCCAGTCATGTCTATCTCTCTTTCCTAGCCACCTCTATCTATTTTCCCTAGTCATATCGACTCGTCGCTGTCCACATCGTCCTCGCTGTCCTCGCCGCCGGTGCCATGGATGCCCCCACCATGACTGCAGCTCGGAAACGTGAAATCGCTCTCTCCAACCCGTTCGTGACGTTCCAGGCATTCGGTCAACCACTGATGGCTGACTATCCAGAGCGGCTCCCGGTCGGGTCGTGGATCATGCATGAGGACGTGCTGGACGAGCGAGTCGTGCCGATTGAGTTCCTTTTCGGTGACGCAGAAATGCGTCAAGACATCTGGCCGTACGCCCGTCCTGTGAGTGCCACCTAGTCTGATAATGGCGTTGCGCACGCCGTCGTAGCTCTCACTCCCTTTGGGCAAAGGAAAGCTGCTCGTGAAGGCGATGACACAGCCTGTGAGCGGGGCATATTTTGGATTCCGCCGCGTATTCAAAAGATAATGTGACACGGGCAGAAACTTGCCTTGGTCATATGATCCTTGGAGCCATTCGAAAGAAACGACAGCCGCCCGCAGCTGCGTGGCTCGGAAGGCATCCTGGTGCAGATATCGAATTCGGTGGTCCGTAGAACATAAGACTTGCGTCGTTTCGTAAACCTGCTCATGGTAGCTCCCGCCGAGCCTGTAAATCCAGGTCTTGACCTCTTGCAGAGAGATCTCATTAGGCAGTGGGCAGCTCACGGCGATGTTCAGTGCCGCAAACATGTCAAATTGATGCGGGAATATTAGTAGGCCATGGCCTGGCGGCCGTGCAGTCTTTGAATACAGTCGGGCAGTCTTCAGCTGGCAGGCTGGCAGTCGGGCGATCCTTGACGCGCATTCGCGACCAGCCCTCACCTTATAGACATACGCTGTACATGTACAGAAACAGACACTCTCTTTGCCCTTCTACTCGCCGCAAACCCACCACGCAGAAGTGTATTTCGACCATGGCCGCTAAATGACGAGCAGGAAGCCAGTCGTGATTTTCTTAGATGGATTTAGTGGCTTGCGCGCGCCGAAACGAATGGTGAAAAGCCAAAGGCGACTTGAGCGATTAGACCCGGTCCGCCGAGCGGACAAAAGCAGGCATTGGCCGACGGGCAACGACAGTGAGCGCACAGACCATGTGCTGTCTGATTCAGGTTCGGATCGGACGCGCGTTGGACAGCGTTGTTCGCAATTTGCTTGCCAAAGTTAGGCTTGTACTGTCAGGCATTTTTTTCGCGCTCCTTAAGGTATGTGGTGAGGCGCGGACGGTACGTGTCTTGCAGTCGGCTGCCGGTCAGAAGCACACACAGACATTCGTAGCGCAGAGCAGGGCCGTTCACACGTCATGAGTGCCCCACTTCCGCTTCTCGTCCACGAGGCGACAGACGAATGCTTCACAGGTCTGGTCAAGGTCGTGATTGCCTGTCCACTTCCGCAACAGGTGAGTATGGAACTCACGAAGCTTTGGATTCAGTCGCTCGGCGGGACCTATCAAAAGCATGTCGGCTCGACAACGACGCACGTTTGCATCGAGCCGAGCCAGTACTATTCCTCGAGCCACGATGTCAGAATGGCAAGATCGAGGAACATCGTTCTTGTCACTCTGGGCTGGCTACAGATTCTTACGCCGAGGGCAGGTTCGTGAATAGTTGCGACTACGACCTTGCTGCATTGTGTGCACACGCCGCTCCGTTGCGGGGGTGCGTGATCGCTTTCACATCCAGCTATCCGCGATCTCGTGGCGTTCCTGGTTTCAAGCTTGTCGAAGAGCATATCGTCAATCTGGGCGGGATCTGCGATCAGGCTAGCGAGCCTATCCACACCCTGACACACCTTTGCGCGACCGAGGAGGAGATTCGTCATCAAGGCATTTACGTGAAAAATGTCCTCCATCGGGCGAAAAGCGACGAGGACAAGGCCTTCCATCTCGTCAACCACCAGTGGCTTGTGGAATGCCTGAGGCAGGGAAGAAGGGTAGAAGAGGACCTTGATGTCCTGCCACTGTCCTGGTGATGAATATATCGACTCGCGAAGTAGACGCGGAGAGGGCAAAACGGAGGCAAAGCCGGGAAGACAGGACGTAGAGACGGGGCGAGCTGAGGATGGCTGAGTACGGGGATATCACAGCCGAAAACAAGGGAACAGATAAGAGAAAAAGAAATGTCAGGATGATAGAGGCCTATGGTCAACTTGAGCGAGCATCATGCGTCTCTGTTGGTGCCAGCCACTGCTGTGTGTGATCTTACTGAAGGTCTAGTCCTCGAAACAGGGGCGAGCGGATTCGCATGCAACCAAGAGTGCTGGCACGTCAGGTCAGCTTAAGAGCAGATCACGAACATCTCTCTACAAAGGCGGCTGCTCCCAGCACACACCAGCTTCCGAATAGAACTTGTTTTTCTACTTCATACCCTCGCCAACCAACCTCCGTGATTTCGTCATGCTGCCTGACCTGCCAAGCTTTCCCGCGTCCTGCAGTTGTCACTGCTGGCCTGCTTTCACGCAGTCCTTGCTCATCAAGGTGATCAAGGGAAACGACAATTTCTGACGAATTGCGTGGCGCTCTACGCCCCAGGCTCACCGTTTCTTCATGGATGGAAGCCAAAGCAT
This sequence comes from Verticillium alfalfae VaMs.102, assembly GCF_000150825.1. Classification (NCBI taxonomy): domain Eukaryota; kingdom Fungi; phylum Ascomycota; class Sordariomycetes; order Glomerellales; family Plectosphaerellaceae; genus Verticillium; species Verticillium alfalfae. The sequence continues at coordinate 122,887 of NW_003315025.1, forward strand.
CTTTACTTCATCACCAGCCATGCCGGTCTTGGCTCCGGCCCGGATATCACACATGAGGTCAGTATGCTGGGGTCGCTTCATGCTGGAGCACTTTCACGTCGACATTCGCACGGATACAAGCAACAATCGAAGGTATCCTTCAACTGATGAACTAATCGAGGAGTAAGCTATCAGCTACGCCATTCTCTAGGAAAATAACTCGTGTTGTCTTCCTCTTCGCTCTCGTCCTCGTCCTCCTCTCGGTCCTCTTCTTCACTCTCTTCGCTTTTGTCTTCGTCCTCCTCCCGGTCCACTTCTTCACTTTCTTCGCTCTCTTCTTCGTCCAGCCTGTCGTGTATGTACGGACCAACATGTACTAGAGAGCCCTGTTGCGAGCAGGCGTCTAGCCAACCATGATTGACGAAGGAGACTTTGTGGAAGTACGAGAGGACAGCTTGCGGAAGCTTGTTGTATGTCGCTCGCGAGGCCACAAAGTGAGTAGTATCCTTCGAGAGACTAAATAATGATACCCCTCCAAGATGAACGACTTCTTTCTCAAGCTGCGCCTTGGTCATATAAGGGGATTCGTCGGCTACGACAATGCCACAGTTATACAAAGGCCTCCCGGGGTCGAATCGAGCCAGGGTGGTTTCTTCCTCGCTTTCCTCACGGTCTTCCTCGCTTTCCTCACGGTCTTCCTCACTTTCCTCACGGTCTTCCTCACTCTCCTCACTCTCGTCACTCTCTTCGTCATCTGCTTCACTCTCGCCTTCCATGTTTTCCCCAACCGCTGTCGACAAGGTAGCTTCTAAGCAACGAAATATAGCATTGATATGGTCAATGCATTCCATGCGCTCTGCGTCACTCTCGCCCTCCGTTTCTTTTTCGACCGCCTTCATCACACGGAAGTAGAGAATTCGGAGTAGGATGGTGATATTGCCACAGCATTCCACGCGTTGCGCCTCGCTCTCTTCCTCGCTCTCTTCCTCGCTCTCTTCCTCGCTCTCTTCCTCGCTCTCTTCCTCGCTCTCTTCCTCGCTCTCTTCCTCGCTCTCTTCCTCGCTCTCTTCCTCGCTCTCTTCCTCAATTTCTGTCTCACTGTTTTCCTCATCCTCCCCGCGAAGGGTCCATGGTTCTTGAGAGATGGGATATTCAAGGGGGTCCACAAAGCGGCCAGCTGCGAATGAATCTTGAAGCCAGTCGAAAGAGACAGTGACACCGCCTTGCCGTGCCACCTGGAGGCGAGTCTGTGGTGAATCTCGGTCGCGATCCTCAGAAGTGCATAACACGTCGGTGGTTGAGAGGACCCGTTCATGGAACGTCCCGCTGAGCCTCTGGATGCCCCGTTTGACATCCTTGATCGATATCTCAGCTGGCAAGGGGCAGTTGATAGCAACGCTAAAGTTCTTCATCATGGTGATGATCTGTTATATGGTGCTGCACGCGGTGTGGTTGTGTCAATCGCGTCCGAACGTGAGCCAATTGCGTCTGAAGTGAGCCATGTCTTATCTCTTGTACTCGTCTGCTGTGATGCAGGTGTGGGTACACTGTCTGTCTGATCTTACATAGGGAATTTGGGCTTCGAAGATTCATTCTAGAAAGGTCCATTCTCAAATCCCGGGCATGCGTCTGTTCCTGCCAATGAAATTCAAGTTACGCACGTCTTTACGTCAGGCCACCTACAGCCCTGAATCGGACTCAGACGCCGTACAAAGTGCCACAATGTCGAAAGCAAACATTAGACCTTGACAAACAGCAGTCGCGCGGCCAGCATCCTGTTCTTGCACTGAGGCGCGGCCGTCATCGAGCCGGGATCGTCATCACTTGTGGTCAGCCAACACACGGTGTCATCATCTTGGGGTGTAATACAACTACGGAAGAGCGGTGGAGTATTGACAGAGCAGACGGTATTGGGAAGAATAGTGTACACGGTCCGCATCCATGAGCTATAGAACTCAGTAACTCCAAGAACTCCTTCCATGGCCAAGTGACCTCCTAAAGAAACCTACACACACAACCAATGCCATGCCTGCCCAAGAGAGGTTTACACCTGGAAACAGCGGTTCGCCAACGAAAGCAGGGCTTGTTTCCGACGTGATGACTCGGTCCCGTGTGGTGCCGTATCGGCGGCTTTAGCGTAAGACATGCCCATGGCAGGGAAGATCTCAGTCTGCTGCCGACGTGTCGTGCCTACCATGTCGCCTTCCAGAAACATAGATGGGAACACTGTGTCTCCCATGTTGACGAAGTCATATTCGTTGAACATGGGAGCAGTCTCATCTGTGTCCTTCCCGCTGCTACCACTCGACAAGGGGCCACTGGACGACGAGCTGCTTGCCGACATGGTGGCCAGTGGCGCCTGAGGCGACACCGACAGCTCTCCGTCCAGGCTCGAATAGGACTCCGCGCCGTCGCTCGAGCTGCCCGAGAGACAGGTAAAGTAGGACGACGGGGGAGATCCGACTGCATTGACGACCAAGTCAGCCGCGTTGGCTGCGTCGCCCGCGTCAGTCGAACCTGTCAAGTCGGCCGAAGCGGCCGCCGCAGGCGGGCTGCTAGGTGCTGGCGTTATGGCGTGCCTGGCTGCGACCGTCTCAAAGTTGTCGGGCCCCAAGATGGTCTCTTGTGGGATAGGAGACGCCGTCAAGCTTCGGATCAGACCATGCTGAGACTCGTAGGCCTCGAGGTGGCCATCGTGGCCGATGACCAGCACCGCCACTCTGGCTTTGTAGTAGCGGTAGAACGTGTCCGACTTCTTGAAGATGCCGGTCTTTCGGTTTTCGAACCCTTTGCGAAAGTCTTTGTTGCTCTTCCCGCGCGTCATGGTGGAAGAACTGGCCTCGTGCGGAGACAACCTACCAGGGTGACGCTTAGTGGTGGACAATCAATAACAGAACCTGGCTTGAAAGAACCCTGATTGCTGCGAGCCGCTTCTGCGTTTTGATTTCTTTGGACTTTCGCCTTTGGCTTTTTGCCTTGTGACACAGGGACGAAGGGAACGATGGAGGGTCGTTGAATTTATGTCGCCGGCGGTAATCCCGTCAGCAGCATTGCGGGTGTTCCGGGGGCTTGCGCTGTGTGGTTCTATTTTCGTGGAGCCTCCTCGACTTGGGGCGACTGTATAGGCCCGGCGTCTAGAAAGCAATGCCGTCGCACGGTCCGGTTGGTGTTCAGGTCCGGCCTCCGTCTTTTGCAATCTCACATCCAGCCGCCGAAGCAGGTCCGCCGAAACAGGCGAGTGGGGCTACGGGCGCGGCAACACGGCGTTTCGCATGGGGGACCGGCGCACGGGACTGGTCAGGCAGACGTCCAGGCCATCGCCCGTCGTTGCCGCCTGTTTATTTTGAGCAGGCGCTGGTAGCCTCCAATCTTGATGCCATTTTCGACATTGTAGGTAACGGCCGGCGCTTGCGATCGGCGCTTATCCATCGGAACGGCGTACGCGCCATGTCACAGAGGGCGCCTGGGTGCGCCGTCTTGAATCTCATCTTGACACCAAGTGTGGGTTTGATCCGTGCTGTCACGGGCCCTGGCGTCGCTTCAATTGCGTTGTCAACTTTGGCATCTCTCCCACCCAGCAGCACACCCAGCATGCATCAAGCGCCCCATAGGATCTGATGTAGCCCCTTAAACCTGGATCATGCCCGGGCGGCGACCAGGCATCATTCAGGCGGTCCTCTATCTGCCCATCTGCCATTGTGCCCTTTGCCACTTCCGCTCCTCGCCCCTACAACACTGCCGACTGCGACAATGGAGGCTTTGCACTACTACATGCTTTCTTTCTATACCCTCATAGTTGCACGCCTCGTAGCCCGCCCTCTGCGGCAGGCCTTTTCCTACGTACACGTGCTTTACGCCCAGCATCTGGCCTATCCATTGCTCGTCCGCCGGCAGCACTGGACGGGTGCCACCCGATGGGAGGCTCTGGCCGTCCTCTTGTACGCTGGCGTAAACATCGCCCTTCTGCTGTACCCCTTCAGTGCCCTGCCCACGCTGAGAGAGGTGGAGAGACAAGCAGGCGTGGCTGCGTTTGTCAATCTGGTTCCCCTCTCCATCGTCATTCGAACGAACGTCCTCACCTCCCTGTGCAACGTACCTCTCGGTACCGTTAACCTCGTCCATCACTGGATCGGCAGGGTCGCCATCGCTCAAGCGTTGCTTCACGCTTTCGTGGTCCTCGCTCTGCGGCCGAGGCCTGGTGCCGTTGTCGCGTCGGGATACATCGTAAGCGGCACTTATCACTCGCCCAACGGCGCTGTACAGAGTAGAGACTAAGATCTTGCCAGGGACTCAGCACGCTGATGCTCATTCTGCCGTTGTCTGTGAGTGTAACACGTCGGCGTCTTGGCCGCTATTTCTTCGTCACCCACCTCGTCCTGGCAATCTCGGCATTGGCCGGTCTGGTGTGGCATGCTTATCTTCTGCCCGCGCTCGTAAGCCGTGCGCTCATTGCGGTGGGATGTTCTTGCTGGATTGCTGCGGCTTGCGTTCGTGCCGTCTGGTGGTATCGACAGGTCACGGTCCGCGTGCTCCGACTGGAACTCGATGACGACGTCGCCCTCGTGACCGTGCACGCGAACGCGCCCATCCGGGCCTCGGCCGACGATCATTTCAACATCTACTTTCCGGCCTCTTTCCCACGCTCGCTCGTGCCGGGCGTTCACGGCCACGCGATGAAGCCCTTGTGGTTTAAGCCCGGCGATCTGGCCTCGCCGGATGGGGTCCGCACCATGTCGTTCCTCATGGCGCGCGATGGCACACTCGCGAGCCAGCTCGAGAGACTGGTGGAAGGCGCTGCGCTGAAGCTGGACGGTCCCTACGGACAGAAGTCGGACTATCGCCAGTACGAGGACGTCATGCTGGTGGCCAAAGGCGCGGGCATTTCCGGAGTGCTGCCATATGCGCTGCAGCTCGCCGAGCGACGGAAGAGCGATAGCGAAGTCAAGAAAGACATCCAGCGCCTGCAGCAGGAAGAGACCGAGCTCATGTTGAGCGCGGCGAGCGCGGCGGGGGAGCACCAACAAAACTTCCAACGTCGACTGGACACGGTTCGCAAGGAGCGAACATCTCTGTCGCGTGTGCTCTTCCAAGACAAAACGCAACGAGTCGACCTGTTGTGGATGCTGGAGAACGAGAAGCAGGAAAGATGGACAGCCGGCTTCTTTTCTGCATTGCAGCGTCTAGACCCAAACAACGTAAGTCTCCCTGTCCTTCTTCCCGTGGGTGGCTGCTATGACGTGAACATGCGGTGCTACATTCAATTGTCGTACTGACGCCGCCTCGTTCCAGAGATTACTTGTGGTCTGGTGTCTGTATCCTGGCCCCCGCACCTCCAGGCCCCGACCATTCCAGCCTTCTGATTACTGGAAGTGCACCTCTGCCGCGCCGGGCGGGGCAGACGTCATGGAGATGATGACGAACAGAATTCGAGAGAAGAGTACACGGACGCGAGGCGAAATGATTGTCATCAGTACGTGACCGTTCTGCCCTGCCGTCGTGCCTGCTGGGTGCTTCAGAGACTAATCCTGTTGATATGGTTCAGATTGCGGAGACCCAGATTTTACCATGCGCATGCGTGCTGGTGTCATTGCGGCCATGGGCGGCCGCACGTTCATCGAGTTTGTTGAGTCCGAGTATCAGCCGAGGTCGCATCGACCGATTGATGCCGTCGTTGCGGGTCAGGCCGGCGGAAGGGGTGCTGGCAAGAGGGTGTGGGCCGGCAAGAGAAACGCGGCGTAGAGGGCAGTGCGAGAAAACGGCTACATGAAGCTGCCTAGAATAGATTTTTTCAATGCTGAATCGCAGCCACGAGCCTTGCCGCACGCGTCTCCACGCGTCGCCACGCGCCTTGTGCTCAACATATGACCGGACACTACTTTCGCGATGTCTGCGTGTATTGTACAGTACAGTATGTGTGTCCAGCAGGGTGTCTTGCGGTGTGGATGGGTTGCTCTGGTGAAGCCCTCCAGCCCAGATGGAAACCTTGCTTTTTGTCGCAATAGATTCAACGTCCCACGTCTTCCATTCGATCTTGATCCGGTTCCGTTTGCTCTCTTTCATCGCCGCCTCTGACATTCGTTCGGCGGAACTGAAAATAGATCCCCTAGATGTCGGTTGCGACTTTTGACTTGCACTAGCCTGTTGCTTTCCACAATTCGTTTTCTTTTTCTGGGCTCGCTGCGAGGCAACGCAATCGACCTATAAACCCACGCAGCTCCATCCAGGTTGACTCTCATCATAAAATTGTCAGACACAACTTGCCCCCTCTGGTTCCATTCACTACAGACAATCAATATGGCCCCTAAGCAGAAAGGTGAGACGGACGGCGATTCATCTAAGCCGCTCTCCGGTTGCGTTATCACCGTCTGTGGCAAGTTCAATCGAACACACCAGCAGATCGAGAAGGATATCAAGACGCTTGGAGGCACCTACAAGAAATCCTTCTCCAAACAAATTACGCACCTCATAGCCACCCGGGAGTCGTACAATAAGCCCTCCGACCTTGTTAAGAAGGCCAAAAAACAGGACGACTGTAAAATCGTCGATGTGAAATGGCTCGAGAAGTGCTCAAAGTCCGGGTCGAAGGTCAACACCACACCGTACCTTCTCGAGCAGCAGGCCGAGAGCAAAGAGGACATCTCCGACAGTCAGACCGGCGACGATGCCATCAGTGAGTCCGGCAACGACTCTAGCGACGACTCTGGCGACGCCTCTGGCGACAACTCTGGCGACGGCTCCGGCGACCAATCCGAGGACGATCTGAGAAAAAATGGGCGGCATAAGAAGAAAGAAAAGGGCCGAATCCTTGAAAACATGTACATCTGTGTGATTGACACTCTTAAAGACCAAAACGTGGAGCAGTTGAAAAAGGAGATCCGCGCCTTGGGGGGGCGTTATCAGACGAGCGTTACAAGGAAGACCACCCACCTCTGTGCATCGCAACGCCAATTCGATACCCTTCAGAAAGACATCTTGTATGCGCGTGACAACGGTGCTCTTATCGTCAGTCTATCGTGGCTCAACGACACGCTCTACTTGAAGGAGCTTCAAAGCACTGACAAGTACGTCCTTCGAAGCAGCGAGAAGACGAGGTCGGAGGGCAGCCCGAGGAGGAGGACGTCCCCAAAGAGTAATCGAGAGAGCCAAGAGGAAAGCAGTGAGGACGAGGAAGAGAGTGACGAAGAGCAGCACAAGCCTCCTACCCGTTCGACCACGCACAGAGCACGGAACAGACGCATGGCAACGCCGCCGGACTCCGAAGGTCGTCGATCCACCACACCCGCTAAGAAGCCGGGTCTGTTCTGGAGCACCAATACGAAAAAGCTCCTCGACATGCCCCTGCACCCGCCCAAGGATCCGGCACAAGTTGGAAGTAGTTTCATCCAGCTTGTATCCGATCCGGACCAGAAGACGGGCTCGAAAAACAAACCACTCGACGGGCAGATCGTGACCGAAGTGTACAGAGGGCAGCTTCTGGTTGCAGCACCTGGGTTGAACAAGGAATATCCGGAATCCATGAGAGCCTTTCTCGTGCAAGGCAGTCGCTATGCAGGACACAAGGCAAGCTTTCGGCAACTCGGCAAAGTAGCCATGCCGTCAGGCACGAAGGCTGACTTTCCGGGAATAACACTGGACAAGATGAATGTAGTTCTTGTGGCATCCGATGAAGCCGAGAGGGTGTCCCTTGTGCTGTTTCTCGTTGATGGTACGGAACATCTGCAGCTTGCGTCTCGCACAACTCTGAACGACATCCTGGGCAATAAGAAGGGAGATCAAATCGTGATCGGGAGGAGGAAATTGGCCGGACAGAATGTTCCAAAGAAGATGAAGGCGATCGAGGTTTCGCCTGAAGTGTGGGACATGCTTGAGAGGAAGAACGACGGGGCGACTTCGTAGGCTGTTTGGGCTCCTTGGATGTCGCTGGGCGAAGTATCTGGAGTGCCATCAGAAAGGTGCCGTATCGTGAGTAGTACTGTATCTCATACATTGATTCTGTAAGCCACGCAAGTCCTCATCCGTCATCCGTCGAAAGTCGCGAATAACGTGTATGCCTGTCCAAACACCGTGCTACTGATGCTCGCTGCTTTTTATTGTTGTTAATGTTCCTCATCAAGAGTCAGCATTACGTTGGACTGTTTCATCATTCAAACGTATTAGTATGATGACATTGATTGGACATGAAATTATGACAAGTTCGACTCTAGGAGGGCAAGAGGTTTGCCTTGTTCCACCCATGGATCACACGAGCCCGGCAAATCTTGCAGAAACGACGTCTTCTCGTTTCCAACTATCAGTTTTCCTAGGGTAATGTGATCTGTCCGTTCTTTAATTTGTATCTTTCTGCCGTCTGGGAGGCCATTAACAGTCACTACGGATGCTCACGCACTTTCAG
>NW_003315025.1:134025-137895 GCF_000150825.1 Verticillium alfalfae VaMs.102
ATGCGCGGAAACCGAAGAAAAACGCCCAACTCACCCGACTGTGCCAACAGATCTGGCTATTTCCGGGCCGGAGAGGCTCAGTCGATCGTCTGGTCGGTGACTTTTTGACAATACTTCCCAACTACGCCCGTATCCAGGATCTCAAGATTGAAGGCGAACTGAGGCTTGAGTCCATCGGCCCTCTGCACGCGGCGCTGCGTTCGGTGACCAGGCTCGACATCGGATCATTGAGCATGGCAAACACCACTGCAACAACATTCAATGTCTTTCTGTCTTCGTTTCCCGCTTTACAAAATCTCCACGTCAACTTCAGCCGCTGCGATCCGCCCACTCTCATTCCTCTCGATCGCGTGCCCTGCCCTGAGCTTCGCTCCGTATCTCTTGCCAACATGTATGTAGGAGTCCTCGCGTTGGTACGGTTCATGCAGCGCCACCCTGCTTTGGAAGTGTTACAACTTGACGAGCCAAGACTGGTGGACGGCCGGAGTGTGTTGTGCTACCCCCGCGACTGGTTAGTTAGCATCGACTCCAGATTGACGCTACGAATAACGAGCGCTGCCCCGGATCCCGGTGGCGTTACTAGCTTCTAAGTGAGCATGCTGGACACGAACTCTATGTAGATACTCGGTAGTCCGGCAGGGTTTTGGTAGAACCGAGGCGAGGATTTCCGACTGATGGTAAATTGCGGGGATACGCCTGTAAGGTACAGAGACATGATAAAGACAAGCGAGAATAGAGCTCGCGCAGAGAACGCGCTGGTGAGAAACCGACGAGTCGGAGAATCTTTTGACAACCTAGAATAGAGGAAGAGTGTGCGCAAACAAACAAGCCTGTACATACAATCCAAAACGAGTGTACCATTAAAACCCATCCACCTCACCCAATTAGGACGTGATCCGATCGTTTACATCTTGGATTTCTGGTTTCTGGTCAAAACAAGCAGCTTTCTGCTTCGCCCATACGTCAGCCCCGAATCGCGATGTGATTTCTCGTTCACAAATCGCCATTGCTTCGTCTCCAACTACATCACAAAGCTGGACTTCTGTGGGAGCCCATTCAGCCTTGCAATACATGGTGCCGTTTCTGAAAGCAAAGTTTGTGAGATTTTCCACGTCATAAACCATGGATCTGTCAAGCTTGACAGCCTTCGGGGCTTTTTTCCTCTGCGGCTGTGGTTCGATCGATGATTCTCTGGCGCGCTTTGTAGGACGGGATCGTGCAGAGCCCGGCTTCGACCGCGACAACGCTGGTGGGGAAAACTTGTCACTACAGACCCTTCTTCATCGCTGCGTTGTGAGGCTTCATGGGACATCACTTACGTGCTTTCTTTAGTTTGTGATAAGCTGAAAGATCAGTTTGTGGAGATGCGTCACTGAGAGTGGCTACTGTCTTGCCGATTTCGAGCAGGCCACATGGTAGAGCGGCAGGGGCTGCCACATCGGGGGTCAGGCTGCTGACTTTTGGACTAGTCGCCGTTTGCACCGCTTCCTCGGCGAACAATACCACTTGACCGACTGAACGATGGTCATGGTCGGGGTTGTCTGAAGACCGAACGGAAGCAGCCTTGGCGGATCCGATGTGTGGTTGCACAGCCTGCTTAACCGTTGCGGTAGTTGTTGGACTAGGGACTGCAGGCCTCTCGCCTGGAGAGTGCAAAGTGCTCCACAGGCTCATGGCGTGTATTCTCGTCGTTGCACAGGGTGAGTGGAAGGAGGAGCTGTGCGGAGAGGATGATGAATTGTGTAAAGTGGAAGGGAAAGCCTCTGTATTTATAGACAGATTTCTGCGATGAGTCAGCCACGCTCCCTCAGTTTGTCCCTCAGCTAGTCGTGGCCACCACGTCACTATTCTCATCGACTCACGAGCAAGAGAGAACGATGGCAGGTCCCTAGCGCATCGGGTAGTGCTGTTCAGAGGCACGAGTGTGGTACTCCAACTGACGCTGAAGGTAGCCTTCTCTGAATGCCAGAACCAGTCTGCGAGGAGTTTCAGAGGGCCCCATGAAGACTCAACTGCGAACAAGCACAATGTCGGTAAACATATATTTGTGTAAGAGTTATCCACGTGCCACAGAGCTCGTGGCCCAAGTTGAAAATCTTTATTCCCGAGATATACTCTGTGACGCAGACAAAACATCCTACAATCTCAGGTTCCAACAACAACCATCGTATAATTACGAGCCTTTGGAGGATATCGGAAGCCGACATACAGAGCGGCCCCGACGCTAGCTCATTTGTGGTGGCACTGATTGGAGCTCGAAACTCGAAGTAACAGGCATCAAACAAGAACGGAGAGCCTGGCCCTATCTTGAACGAGCGGTAAGGCAGATCCTCCAGCACCGCGCCCGCCATGAAAGACCGGTCAATCCGACTCCCGCATAGTTGTCGGCAGCGGCGACAGTGGGCCTCGACTGCACGTCATATCTCAGTGAGGAGGGAAGATACGAGGGGGGTTTCTTGCTGTGCGCGAGTTCTCTTGTTCCTCTTGTCGCGTGCCTCCTACACCGCAGTTCCGCAATCCGATGGACTTATCGGTCTGGTCCTCACTCGATTGCCCAGCCCGCCATACAAACTGCCTCTGTCGAACGATTGGCGGCATTCGTCTGCAATCCCCACGATTGCTTGGTGTTCATTGATCAGCGGCGTGAGTATCAAACCTGTCTGACAGCGCGGAATCTACCACGTCATGCTTGTCGTTGTGAACCTGAGGCAAGGTGGAGAACATGCTAGGTATGAATATCTCCGGAAGCGGATAGATTCGAAGCTATGAGCAGTCAGTCAGGTATGGCCTGTTTCGGAAGCATCTCGGCTCACAATCTCATCCTTTGTAGGCGGAAATGACGCTTGATCCGGCTCGCTCGTAAAGACCCATGTGCGACGATTGTATTCGATGAAGGTGTACACCTTGGCCTGACAATCTTGCGACAGATCATGCGCCCTGCGCAAGAACGTCTTGCGGCGCTTGGAAAACTTGGTGGCTGCACGCTTCCGACTTTTGCGGATCTCCTCTAGGTCGTACGGCTTCAGCGGCGTGATCTGCTGGCGTTCGGACATGTTGTCAAAGCGAACGCGACCGCAACTTCATAGGGCGGTTTATTGGTCGTGCGAAAACTGTTACTTCTTTCGCAGACATCCCACTTTGTGTTATATACTACACATACATACAGAGGGCGGACCTCATTGCCTGTTGCTGGAAGTCATTTTGCGTAAGGGGAGTCAAGCGCGGGACCCACTTCGTGTTCGGCTTGTAAGCGCCCACATGTGGTTCGATTTCAAATATGGCAAAAAGGCACCACGGATGGTATCTTGTACAATAGCAGCATTGGGACTACACCTGTATCCTCTTCTTCCCCCTGTCCACCCCGCCCAGCCCAGCTGCCTCAAATTCTTCATCAGACTTCCTGTGCCCTGTCTGGCCCTTGTAACCATGCACTTCCCAAGTGTGCTCGCGCCAGCACTCAATCCCTTCGATCCAAGCTTCTACCCCCGCGATTTTGCATTCCGGGCAGGGAAAAGGCTCATCGAAGAGGCCTTGATGCAGGTGCGCCGAGTTCATATGCCTTGAATACCCATTGCCGGCAGCGAACTGTCCCTGACAAAGCGTGCATTCCGCCTTTTGGGATGATCTGATGCGGCGAGATCGCCCTGAGCTAGCCAGCGACGAATTCTGAGGGCAATATGGTGCGCTGCGTTTCCCGTGGTATCTCGTAGCATGGATGATCCATTCGGACAGCCCATTGATGATGATCTCTTTCTTATCTTGCGACAAGCATTCGGGACAGTGGAACGGTGTTGAAAATGTGTCTCTATGAATGCTTGCCACGTGTCTGTTCAGAGCAAATCTGCTGCTCAGTGGTTTACAACCGAACAG
>NW_003315025.1:143737-154776 GCF_000150825.1 Verticillium alfalfae VaMs.102
TGCGTAATGGGGAAGCTGTGCGACGATGATGACCTCGCTGGTGCAGTGTTCAGTAACGATTTGGTAACGAGATTTGGGGTAGCGTCCAGCGGCGTCCTCGCGGCGTCAAGGGCGCGCTCGATGATGAGGATCCTGGGCGAAAAGATCTGCGTCGCTGCTCTTTCGCGTTTGGGAGCCCAGTACCTACCTAGGTACATGTACTGCACAGCCCTGAGATCTTCACTGGATGGAGCTCGATCTGTGTTGGTGCTCGCCGCCAGGTCCAGACGCTGACCAACTGGCACGAACGCCCGCAGAGAAGAAGCCGGCTGCCAGGCTTCCAGAAGGAAGCTTGGCAGGCAATAGCCTGCCACTCCTTATCACGAGGTGGAGGAACAGAGGGATAAATTGACAAGACGAGGCGGGGCCCGACCTGACAAGCCGAAGTCAACCGGACGCATTTCGCCCTCGCCATAGGATGAGGGGAGATGCCCTGGATGCTAGCTCTTTCTGTTGTTGGGCAGATCAAACTGGCAAGGGTGGGTAAACAAAAACCTGCGTGCTTGAATCGCATGAAGTGGGGGGACATCGGTGCTGCCATCATTCATAGTACACATGATTGGGCTGAGGCCGAACAGGGTGTGGTCGTGGCGGCCGCCGTCTCGTGCAAGACCCGGTCCTCCCGTCAGCCATCGCGCTCAATGAGGTGAGGGGCTGGACGCCCCGTCCTGTAAAAGCCGAGAGACAGACACCCTGGTCGAGACGAATAGCCGAGTGGCCAAGAGGGCCAAGAGAGCCAAGCAGGGCAGAGATGGCCAAGGTCGATGGCCAAGATGAGTGGAAAGCTTGACCGAAAAGCTTCGCCCACACGACCCTTCTTGGCCTGCCTCTTCGCCCTGCCTGGTCTGCCTGTGGCTTGAAGTAGCACCTTGATGCAGGCCGAATAATTTTTTCTTCTTCTCTCAGCTGGTCTGCCTTTCGTGGGGAATCCCGGGTAAAAAAAAACGCCTCCTGTTACGTCGTCGAGATATGGATTGAGTTCGCAAGCGTCAAACGGCGAGTCAAACGGCTGGTGGCGTTGTTGTAAAGTCCCGAGAACTATGCATACTTTTGCCCCAGACGAACCCTCAGGCGCACGCAGGCACATCGCACCTTCATGAGCTTCCTTGCTGGAGCTAGACGACGTTCTGGAACGATAGCCAAGAAGTGGATTGCAAACAGAAATTGGCTCCGCCACAGTCCAGTGAGTGCAAGGGTGGGGAGTGGATGCGTTCGCAGATTGGCCGACTCGGATTGAGAGTCTGCTTTGGGCCAGGTGACCACCAACGGACGAGCTGACAAGGCAAGGGAGGTGGGCTTATCGCAAACAGTGGAGCAAGAACTTTGACGGTACGACACAGGACCACATAGCACGACACAGCGCGCGCTGTTCGCGTCGGTTCGAGTCGGGGTCGAGCAGCGACCGTATCGTAGCGGCCGGGCGCCAGCGGGACTTCGGTGGTCGAGACTTGTTCCGAGACGGCTTGGTAGCTCAACTAGTTACTGACTGCTGGAACGTGGAGCGCCGCAAACAAGCAGTCGGGTACGAGAATGCCTTGTCTGCCACCCCCCGCCATGTCTCTTTAACGTGGGCAAACAGAATATTGTGCCCTGGGCATATTTGATGGCCGCCACAATTTCTCATTGCAAGCCAAGCACTTGGCAACTAGAGAAGAGAAATGCTTGACTCGGGCGAAACTGGAGAGCCTGGCAGCCTGGGATGGGGGGTCTTCAGAGGCGCTATGTCTGCGCCGCCTGTGTCCCTCCAAGGCACACAGATTGCGCCGAGCTGACAATGCACCAGGTCTGATGTGTCCAGGGGGACCAATCTAAGTCGTGTACAGCATGGAGTGGAACACGTGACCGAACATCACATGACTCGGAGAAGCCACATCAGCCGCAATCTTCGGACACCCCGCGATTCTACGGGTACTGCCGGACTCTTGAGCGCCAAACCTGTCATATTCTGGATTGCGTCCCACCTCATCAGCTTTCGGGTGACACCAGACTATCGGCAACCAATGAACTCTCTCTTGATGCGAATGCGAAAACCTTTCCAGGGAATCGCTATCAGAAGGCCTTGCCACAGACGGGCGTTGAATTTACGGGCACCGACTCCAGCTACGTCGTCTGGCGGCCCAGTGTCGCTCCAACAAGCACGCCTATCTAAACTGACAGCTCCTGTTCGGCAACTGAGCCGGAGCCATCAGTGCCCCATGTTTACTCAAGCTGGGCACCTGGGGCAGCAAAGTCAGCCCTCGTCCCTTGAGAAAACCATTTCCCCACAACTGCTGGGCGAGGTACGCGACTTTTGGTTTTCTCATTTGGAAAGTGAGGATGCCGCCATCCTGCCAGGCTTCAATGAGATGAAGCGTTGGTTCATGGGAGGCGAAGAGCTTGATGATCTCTGCAGGTAGGTTATTCCGGCCACGCCGCAACTGGACACTCACTTACTCGTCCAGCGAACGTTTCAAGCCAGCGCTTGAGGCCATCAAGTCATCGAATGCGACCCCAGAAGCGATCATTTCCGACGCCAGCCCATCCGACCCTGGGGACTGGCTCGCGTTAATCCTTTTGCTGGATCAATTCCCCCGCAACTGTTACCGAGGGTCTTCAGCAAGTCTCGTCTTCTTGATCTTTGACCCACTTGCCCAAGCCGTTGCACGCAAGGCCATCGATCTTGGTATACCATTTTCTCGTGACATTCGATACCACCTGTCTCGCCGCATGTGGTTCTACCTACCTCTGATGCATTCAGAAGATATCGCGTTGCACGACCAAGCCGTGGCTGAGTACGAGCGCATGGGCCGCGACTTCAAGACGCTCATGACGTCTTCACCAGTCAATAACGCCGCTGAGGAGCGTTGCCGTCAGGTCCTGGCGACGGACAAGGAGGCAACTGAAAAGGTTCTGGCTTCGAATCTTGACTTTGAGAACAAGCATCGTGATATTATTGCTCGCTTTGGACGCTATCCACATCGCAACGGCCCGCTTGGCCGGAAAATGACAGCGGACGAGCAGAAATACCTCGACGACGGTGGCGAGACCTTCAGTGCGAACGCGTCGAAGTCTTGACCAGTCGTACCCAGGGCGCGCTGACGACCTCGAGCACGCAACTCCTGACAAGCCTGTATATATGTGGTGGTACCTGTTTCGTGTTTTCTTTTTTTTTTTTTTTTTTTGAGGTCGCAACTTTGTGCCAAAACCAAATGCAATCATGGAAATCTCCGTGGAAGTTGACGATCACCCCGCACTGGATTGGGGATCACGCCATCTCCCTTCCTCCAGTTATTGACGCGTCATTACCACACGTTATGATTGACAATCAGACATCACGTATGCCTCGCATGGCGTCGTCTACATCGCAACTGATATATACAGAATTCGGACGCTGTTCTTCCGTTTCTTTCTTTCGAAACCATAACACATCAAAATGGGACGGTTTGCCCACAAGCTTCCCGGGCAGGAAGTTGCTGTCATTGGCGATTCTTCCAGGGAGGTCGTGCTCTTACAACAATTTTCATGCACTGTCTGGTTCCCGTAGAATCGGATCGGCGTTGGTGCCGCTGAAATCTTGCTTGATACTGGTGCTCATGTGTTTGTCATCTCCTCAGCAAAGGAAAATGTGCAGAGTGCCGTCCAGCGCTTGAATAACCCAAACGTAATAGGCAGAGTAGGAGATTTCCGTGACGAGGCTAGCTTCACGCAACTCCTCTAATCGCTCGCGCCTCTTGACCATATCGTCTTTTCGAGCGTTGACAAGATCATCCGCGGCAGTCTAGCCAGAAGTTGACCTGAATGACGTGAAGAATCTGTTCGGTGTAAAGTTCTGGGGTAGTATTGTCATAGGAAAAGATGCCTTTCTAAAGCTTTGAGCATACTTAGTAAGCTAAAATCAAGTGGCTGTTGCAAAGCATGGAATCATCAAACCTGGAGGCTCGGTCGCTCTGACCTCTGGTCTCGCCGGAATACAGCCCGGGAAAGGTGCCACGGTTGCAGGTGCCCTCAATGGTGGACTACTATCCTTGACCAAAGGGCTGGCTGCCGCCGATCTGTTCGATAAGAAAATCTGCGTCAACACTATTGTGCCAGGGCTAGTGAAGACGGAGCTATGGGTAAGCTGGGATACAACGAACAGAAACAACAGGAGATTCCCGAAGGACGCGGTAAGAGTTTCCAGTGGGCTTCGTCGCGACCCCAGACCACACTACCGATGCTTAACTCTATTCTGTTCGAGCCGACTATGCAACTGGGACTCTCATTTTCATTGATGGTGGAAACCTAGACTATTTGTCAAATTCGATGCAATTGTCCCTCTACAGTGTTGAACTCGCGTTCGACCTAGGAACATCCAACCAGAAATCGCCAAAACCCACCATCGGCCAAGCAGTGTGGCGCCCAGTCGCTACATGTGCTATAACTATCAGCGTGCGCGGACAAGTCATTCATGCAATCGAAGATAACGCACCACATGCCGGCTTTTTCACCTCCCTGCGACATACAGCCAGTTAGCGATGTACACAGAAGTGCTTCGACTCTTCGGCTCTCGACATACACGTTGACCATAAAGACCTCTTAGGGCGTGGCACAAAGTCGAATACAGCCTGCCACAAGAAGCGAGCGCCTGGGTTCATCAGACTTTTCATGTCCTTCAAGAGGCTGTTAACAACAATACAGCAACCATCATATATGACGTTGCAAGCGTTGCCCCAAGTTTTACTTGAGATACCATGACGGCCCAACACTTGTTGACCGAGTGCAGCAGACAGCCATCAGGGCTGCATGATGCCTTTAGCGCAGCGTCAACCGTGCTGTACTGCGTTGGTATCTTTCAAGGTACCGAGTTCGGCATATGCTCTGGCAATAAGTTTGGAGGATATAAAAAGAGTATCGTGCCAGCTACCTTGTATTGTGTTGCCTTTAGTCATATCAGCTTCTGTCTGCTAGCGAAACCGTGACGAGGATATACTTCACTTGGCTTCGGGCTCGAACTCATCGACATAAGCCTGTCGCATGCTCGTAATTAGCAGCCTTGGCCAAGGGTAACACGTTGGTTGAGAAAGCCCAAATCACCTTGTCCAGTCGACAGGTGGGCCACTCCAGCTGCATTTAAATGGCAGAATCTAGAAACTGCTTCGTGTAGCAGATAGAGAACCTTAGTTAGTCATTGCCTTAATAACATTGGGTTGTACCCTGGGACGATCACCAGTCAAAAATGCATCTCTCGGCGAGGACAGCAGACTGAACTAGATGTAGAAGGGAACATAAGGGGTTCGATACAATATACAAGGAACAGCGGAAAATGCAATATGAATTTGAGGGCGATTTTGAGCACGTTGATGCAGCGTTGAAAAAGCCTGGAAACGTCAGGAGTTACGGAAAGAAGTTCAAGTGGCACGCCGCCCAGGAATAGAACTGTACAGTCTCATCGATGGTGGTCATGACAATAGCAACAGAAAGTCGGCTCTTCTATTTCGGAAGCAGCGGAAGAAGATTGTCCTAGGGAGTGCTGCCAAAAAGAACTACGAGGAAGCATACATCATACCTTCCTACCTAGGGGAAGACACTCGCTGGATCGTTGAAGTTGATGGGCCTGTCTCCGAGATGCTCGGAGCTCCGAGCATTAAGCCGATGGATAGAAAATGCATCCGAGCTTGATAGTTTGTGCTGGGAAGACGGCCAAGCATTATTGTTGGCAGTTGCGCGACTCAGCTCGCGATTCCCCGGAGGCTCGTAGCGGGGATACGCGCCGCTAAGAGACCATGGCTGGTTGAAACATCTGTGTCGTATCAATCGGCATCTTGGCCTCAGGGCAAGCAGGGGAGCAAATTTGCTAGCACGCCTTGAACGCCACACATGATGATCATCGGCACGTTGGGGGCGCAGCGTGGAAGTTTGGTGGCATACGGAGCGCCAGCGCGTCCGTCTGGCGCGTTGGTTGCCGATTGTATATGCAGCGCACGGCTTGAGGCGGCAACTAAACTAAACCCACCCAACGACGTTTTCGAGCAGGAGAGACGAGCGGGCGTAACAACCCCCCTCCCCGGGAACGTTCGGGTTGGGGTTGTGGAGAAGGCGGCGCTGGACCTGGGGAAGCGTGGAGAGAACGACAGACTGCTGTGTTCTAGAAGCGAGATGCCAAGATGAGGCTGAGCGCCATTTTAGGCCCCAATGCATGTTAAGCCTCCGGGCTCGGTCTGGGTCTGGGTCGTAAGAAAAGACACCAGAGGCCGGCACTTGTAAATTGTGGGATCGACAGGAACCGTAATTTGCCGTCGGTTGAGGTTTTTTTTATTTGGCGTTGATACAAACGCTTGCATCATAAGATTTTTCTTGTTTCATCATGATGCGGTACTTGGGTGCTTCTGCGCGGCGATTCAGTCGCAGTGGCCGAGCCCTAGGTGACTTTTTCAAACTCACAGTCGGATTTCCCTGGTGCAATTTGGCTACGAACACCAAGCCAGGAGTCAAGAATGCACAAGAACGAAGCTCAGGCTCCAAAGTCATGGAGGGGTGGCCAGGTACCGGGTTTGTGTAGCGTTGCATGAGAGGCAACTGCAGCCAGATTTGCTTCAATCGGATCAGGAGGGCGAGGCGACTTTGGTGCATCCGTTTCGCGCATCTCTTGAGAGGCCCCGCAAGGTTGCAACCCCTGCCACTAGGTAAGACATCATACCATCGCTGGGACGCCTACGCGCGGTTGATCGCCTGACATGAAGGTAGATTCGATTGTCCATTACGAATTCAGCCCTCCGGAGCTCCCGGTTGTTACACAGCAAGGATTTAGTTGAACAGTGGCACGACAGCTCGCACAATATGGCGGAGTGTTGCCCGCGAGGGGCCACATTCGTCATCTTGATCGGAGACTTGGCGGCGTAACAAGCGGTGGTGGACCAATTAAGCCAGGATACAGAGGAGTCATCGAGGAACTGGATTGCAAGGGCGGGGAACCAAAAGAGAAGAAAATGCCAACCCATCTCCCCCGTCTTTCGCCAATCCAGCAGGGTCGTGCGCATGCGACGCACTACGCGAGTCGAGCTGTCGTGATGATAAACGCTCACCGACCGGGCATGGTGGAGCCTGTCCACTACAGACAGCATCATGGGTCATACTTTGTAGCATGTGGAATGTGGGACACGGCAACATGGGGGCAGGTTGTGAGGTTCAGTTCGACGACCAGTGTTTCCCAACCATCTGGACAGTCGCACGGCCCAGAAGAGCTCGCCAGACGCCAAACGCCCGTCGGCCACACGCACGACGCGAGAGAAATAGGCACGTAAGCAAATTGCAAGCGGACAAGCGGGCAAACGGGCAAGCGAGCAGGCAAGCAAGCAAGCAAGCGCGAGGCTCGGAAGCGACAACCCAGACGCCTTCTCGGGTGCTCCCACGAACCGTCCAACTCTAAAGCACGAGTGGCCCAGTCGCTCACGGGGATAAGCTTAAAGGCCAAGAGTATTGGCTCAGTGTTTCCCCCCAGTCACAGGCCCGATATTTGCCTTGGCCTCCAGTCCATCAACACGATTTCTACTGTCCCTGAAAGACCCGCGCCACGATTTCTCACGGCTCTGCTGTTGGTTACACACTGCCGACAAGCCTGGCCTATCCACAACATAGCGCGTTGCGCTGCACCACCACTGTGGTGAGGCGTTATACTCTGCAGCATTGGCACTACAGATGGTCCGGTCGCCAATTTCATCGAGAACATACACAACCTGCACCAAAACAAGCTCCAGCCATGCCAGCCATGCCAGCCACCAAACCAGCGACGAATCGCATGGGATCGTGTTCGTGGTGGGTGGTTTGAGGGGCCCCTTGGATTGTGGCCTCAACATTAGTTCGTTGCACTACCTCAACATTGCCCATGACTGGCCGAGAAGCAAGGACCAAAAACACTCGCCAACCAAAGTAGACGCGCCTCCGCCCGACGACACGTCTTTGGGAAGAATTTGGAGCACTGCACATTCACTCTGGAAGGGGGGCAGCCATCTGCGCAACCTCGTGGCCCTGTTGACGGATGCGACGGATGCGTACCTTCGCAGATGACTGAGCTAGTCGAACCACCGAGTCATCCCGACCCTCCTTGCACGATTGGCGGCAGCCTTGCGACAGATGAAGGTCTTGGGAGTGGACGAGCACGACTCCAGCTCGCCCTCCTTCACAATGATGCCAAGCCAAGGTGCGGCCTCGTCTCGAAGGGTGCACAACGAATATTGGCGACCTTTCCGTGGTGATAGGTGCTGCGACCGAAGTTTCCCCATCAAAAGGGCCGTTCCCCCGCTCTCGCTTTCCCTCCAATGTCGGTCTTCTCTCCGCTGACCCATGTCAAAGGGCAATACAGGTCCTCTCATTGATCAGGGCCCCAAGTGCCGCGGGGCCACAACCCTGGCGCTAGAGGTTGGCAGAGGGGGGCCACCCGCTGCGGAGTGCTGCTGTGTAGGTGATGACTTCAACCCCCGCCCCCAGTCCCCGCTGCCAGCCACCAGAGCATGTTTCGGGCGCACCGGGCAGGCAAGGCCAGTAGCGTCGGAACCTGATTAGAGTCCCTGCTTAGCATTGGTCTAGGAGGCATTCGAGGGGGGGGGGGGCAGATCCATCGACCCACCACTTTGATGGGCTTCTGTAGCCTCGAGCTCCCTTTGGAGATCCATGTATCCCACGCATCCCGGCTCCTTGGCATGGCTTTTTTTGCGCCTCTCGTTAGCCCCCCACGTACGTGTACGCTACGTCCGTACCTAACCATCGATAACAGGAAGCAACACCTTACGCAAGGACGCAAAGACAAGCAGGCAGGCTGTTGAGGAAAATGGTTGCTCATGGTGGATGTGCGAAGCGTCTCCAAAATGGCAACCCCCCCCCCCCTCCCCTCCCCTCCAAGAAAAAAAATAGGACGGGCAGCAGCATCGAGTGCGCATCTTTTACCCCAACCCCAACTCTGATCCTTCAGCCTTCAGCCTTTGAATGGCTAGGTGTTGCAGTGCGTTGCGTTGCAGACAACGAAGGGGGGGGGGGGCGAGCGGGCGAGTGGCTTGTGGCTCGAGATGAAAGTGTCCAATATCCTAACCGTCAGCCGGGGCGCTCCTCCCCACCTCGAGACGGCCGGCTGCACATCGTATTGGCACCATGAGAAGCTATCGAACCATTCGGGCGGAGGGATGCGCATCGCACTTGCGTCGGAGCCCACGTTTCCTTTCTTGCCTGTCGACTAGCTTGGGAGCCTGGCGGTGGTCGCGCGTGTCCGTCGAAGCTTCTTCAGCCCGTTCGTCCCGTATTCCTCCATGGATGAGATCAATGGAAGATCCCCAGGTAAGGTACCTATCTGCCCACATACCTACCTACCTTAGGTACATGTACAAGCAGGCCTCTGATTCCATGCCACGGCGATGACGGAACATGCAAGTGGACGAGGCAGGCGTGACCCAGACCAGACCCAGGAGACCTCTAGTAGAAAGTCCCATCCGGGCAGCACCCCGCGAATGGGCAGTCGCAAAGCGCAAAGGCTCCGGTTCTTTCCCCGCATCAACGAGATTTGCAGCTTGCATCTTACTCTCATCTGTCGTCGCTTCCGAGTCATTGTCGACATATCAAGGTTGTGGATACCACAGCGCCTGCAACCTCGCCATGATACCCTGGCGTCCGTTCCTCCGCCCAGTCTCCATAGCCTTACCTTCCGGCGAGCTACCGTAGACCTGCGCACCCCTGCTCTTCCCGGCCAACTTTGGACCTTCATAGGTTTCTTTTGTTGCTGGTGCATCGTGCCCCATGCGCCAACCCATGTGCACCCCTCCCTCTCTTCGGTCGAGGCTCAGATCAAAAATCTCACCCGCATCCCGCTCCACGTTGTCAGAAGTTTCTTGTCCAATCCAGACCCCAGCTCTCGGACGCAAACAGCTTCTCGTTGAAGCAGTCCTGGCCGGCCGCGACATCGGCACCCTGTCGTCCCCGTCCGTCCCCGTCCCCATTACCGCGCACAAAGACATCCCGTAACGACCCAGTAGTGGCCCCCCTTCTACCACCCCCCCAGGTGTGCCCCTCCTATGACCACGAGCTTCCCCCTCAAACCGATGATCGTTTCTCCAAAGGGGGAGGGGGACCATTGCGCGAAATCAATTTGGCCTACGGATCGCAACCCCATTACAAGAGTGACGGCATCCCCCCTCGTTTGTTCGCCCCCCTTCTCGATCGAGCTCCTTCCTCATCCTCATCACTTCGCCCTTTCCGCCTCTTTCTCCCCTTCTTCCTCTTACACTTCTTTCCTCCACATCACTGACACTCACATCTGTGCACTCCTGTCTCGTTAACGGCCGTGCGGCATCGTGACAGCATGTCAGCCATCGATGAGAAGCCCCAGGCGGAGATCGACCGTGTCGAGACGTCATCGGGCGACAATGGAAAGGGCGGTATCGAGTATGAACGAGCCCAGCTGCTCGCGAACCTTCCTGATCCGGACGCGGGCAAGTCGGAGGAGGAGCGCCGCGCAATTGTAAGTTAAGGACAGAACAGCTGGTTCTTTACGTTACAGGATTACAGGACGGTCTCGCTAACACGCAATCAAAGGACAAGAAGCTCATGTGGAAAGTTGACCGATGGCTGATCCCTTGGCTGTCTCTGCTGTGAGTTTTTTCCCCACAAGCAAATGATTCATGCGCAAGACCGTGTGCTCTCTTTCTTTTCGCTCCCGCGAGTGCACCCCGCTGACCCGTTTACCAGTTACCTTCTCTCGTTCCTCGACCGTACCAACATTGGCAATGCGCGTCTCGCCGGAATGGAACCCGATCTCGGCATGGAAAAGGGTGACTATCAACTGTCCCTGACAATCTTCTTCATCAGCTACGCCCTTGCTGAACCCCTGACCAACGCCCTCCTGAAGCGCCTCACACCCCGAATCTTCTTCACCGGCATCATCCTCAGCTGGGGTGTCATCATGACCCTCATGGGTCTCGTCAAGAACTTCCAGGCCTGCTGGCCGCTCGTTTCTTTCCTCGGTGTAGCCTAGGCCGGTTGTGTTTCTCTGGAGTGAACTA
>NW_003315025.1:154960-155855 GCF_000150825.1 Verticillium alfalfae VaMs.102
GGTATGCACTGTCTTGTGTGTCTCTGCTGGTGGATGGTTTCGACTGGCCGAGACGCCAGCTTCCTCACTCCTGACGAGCGCATCCGCGTTCAGCGCCGCATCATCATGGACCGCCAGGGTCGCACGGCCGAAGACTTTGACAAGCGCCACATCTACGCTGCCCTGGGCGACTGGAAGACATACGGCTGGATGGTCATCTACATGGGCTGCCTGACGCCTCTGTACGCCTTCTCGCTCTTCCTTCCCACCATTCTCCGTGGTATGGGTCACACCGGCACTCGCGCTCAGCTCCTGTCTGTGCCTCCTTACGCCGTTGCTGCCTGCTGCACCGTGGCCGTTGGCTTCTTTGCTGACCCGCACGCGCTGGCGTGGATACTGCAACATGGTGACCGTCACTATCGGAATCATCGGCTTTGTACTGCTCATGGCATCGTCAGACCCGCAGGTTCAGTACGCCGGCACCTTCCTCGGCGCCGCAGGCATCTACCCCACCATCTCCAACACACTGTCGTGGGTTATCAACAATACCGAAGGTTCACTCAAGCGCGCTTTTGTCCTTGGCATGGTCGTCGGCTGGGGAAATCTCAATGGTGTTGTCTCTTCTAATATCTATCTTGACCGCGAGAACCCTCGCTTCTGGACTGGTCACGGCGTCGTTCTGGGTTACCAGGTCCTCTTCCTGTTGGGCGGATCTGTGTTCATGCACATTGCCCTCAGAATATCAAACCGCAACCGCCGGGCTGGCAAGATGGATGCCAAGTGGGCAACGCTCACGGAGGAACAAAGATGGATTAGCGGCGACAAGAGGCCCGACTTTATTTACACTCTGTAAATCACTGACCAACCATTT
The DNA here is from genome assembly GCF_000150825.1 of Verticillium alfalfae VaMs.102. Classification (NCBI taxonomy): domain Eukaryota; kingdom Fungi; phylum Ascomycota; class Sordariomycetes; order Glomerellales; family Plectosphaerellaceae; genus Verticillium; species Verticillium alfalfae. The sequence goes on from NW_003315025.1 coordinate 155,811, forward strand.
TGTTACTTCATCGGTTGTCCAGAGGAAGAATCATAACTTTGCAAG
>NW_003315025.1:155955-159234 GCF_000150825.1 Verticillium alfalfae VaMs.102
GATCGTGGACGCTGATCTATAGATTAAGAAGCTTGTCAATTTGCGATTCAAGTTGAGTTGCCGTTTCGATACGTGTATATCGTCCGTGCCTTTCCACTCCCATGACGTTGTGATGATCGTGTTTGGGTCTGATGACTAACACCTGCGGATAGCATCCTAGGCATCAGGGTTGTAGGAGAGCCGCACACGCATTTCGTCATCAGTATCGCGATGGCGTGCGAGCTTCATTGTACCACCAAAACATTCCTTCGCGACACCCACCTCCAAACACGTGCTCGGATCGCCATGGTGCCATCAAACGCCATCACCATGGAGTCTCAGATGTCAGCTGCGCTTATCAAGCACTCATCGCGCCCCATGATTTCTATCTTGCGATGTCTCCCACAACTATGACGCGGGCGTCCGTTTTTTGCGAACACTTCCAAGACCAACAAACTGTAGTTGCCCGAGACATGACAGATATACACAGCCTGCAAACGTCGCTTCCACGATTACAAGTGCCGGTGCGAAGTCGGGCATGTTAGCAAAGCCAGACGACTACCAGAAACGACCAACCATCATGACGATCACCGACGCCGAAGCCCAGCCGCTCCTCTCACCGGCCACCTCTAGCAGCTCAAGCACGACGCCGTACTCCAATAACTTCAACAAAATATCGCGTCGTATCGAAGACGATGTGCTCCCCGAAGCTTCCTCCCTGGGCCGCACGCTCTCCTGGCAGAGTGCTTATATCCTTGTCATCTCCCGAGTCATCGGCAGTGGTATCTTCGCAACGCCGGGCTCCATAGTTCGCGCCGTTGGCAGCCCGGGGCTAGCTCTGCTGCTGTGGGTCGTGGGTGCTGCCGTGGCCGCTTGCGGCTTGGCCGTTTCGTTGGAATTCGGCTCCATGCTGCCGAGGTCGGGCGGCGACAAGGTGTACCTCGAGTTCACATACAGGCGGCCGCGCTTCCTCGCCTCGACACTGGTGGCTGTCTATGCCGTCCTGCTCGGCTTCACGGCCAGCAACTGCATTGTCTTCAGCCAGTATGTTCTGTTCGCACTGGGCCAGGAGCAGGCGGGCGATGTTCTCCGCAAGGGGCTGGCTGTGGCATTGCTCGCAGCCGTCACCGGAGTCCATGCCGTATTCCCCAAGACAGGCGTCCGCTTGCAAAATTTCCTAGGCTGGGTCAAAGTTGGCATCATCATATTCATGATTTTGTCTGGCCTGTACGTCGTGCTTCTGCGTCCGCAACAGCGACTACCAGCGCAAGGGTCTAGCCTGGCATGGGACACACTTTGGGAACATTCAAACTGGAACTGGGGAATCATCGCGACGTCGCTGTTCAAGGTCTTCTACTCTTTCGCTGGGCTGGACAATGCCAACAACGTGCTGAACGAGGTCAAGGATCCCGTGCGGACCTTGCGGTCTGTCACATTCACTGCGCTCATTACGGCTTGCGGGTTGTACCTGCTCATTAACGTGGCCTACTTCATCGTTGTCCCCATCGACGAGATCAAGGAGAGCGGCGAATTGATTGCAGCGCTCTTCTTCGAGAGGGTCTTCGGACCCGGCGTGGGGCGCATCATCTTACCCTTGGCCGTCGCCCTGTCCGCTGTGGGAAACGTACTGGTCGTGGCCTTTGCTCAGGCCCGGCTCAAACAGGAGATTGCCAGGCAGGGCTTCCTTCCCTTTTCTGAGATTCTCTCAACAACACGCCCCTTCAACTCGCCGATAGGAGGGTTGGCGGTACACTTCGTGCCCTCCCTCCTCGTCATAACACTACCGCCATCGCGTGAGGTATACTCTTTCATCCTAGAAGTAGAAGGCTATCCTGGCCAATTCTTTTCCCTGGCAGTGGCATTCGGCCTCGTGTGGCTGCGGTTCAAGCGTCCAGATCTGAAGAGGCCGTTCAAAGTCTGGCTGCCTGCTGTGGTGCTGAAGATCTGTTTGAGTCTCAGCCTGCTCGCTGCACCGTTCTTCCCGCCGCCAAATCGGCATGAGGGCGAACTTTTCTACGCCACATATGCTATCGTTGGTGTGAGCATGTAAGTTGCCCTTGCTTTACACAACCCAAACCCTGCTAACGAGTATAGTATCACCGCTGCGACAGTGTACTGGTATGTTTGGACGCGACTCATCCCGAGGCTTGGGGGATACAGATTGGAAGAGAAGGTTGATGTGCTCAAAGATGGGACTAGCATCACTAAGCTGATTCATGAACCGTTGTGAGCGGCAGCGTTGTCACTGGAAGTATCATAGAGGGTAGACTCTTTCTATTTATAGAACTGGGTGTATGTTAGTTGTGCTCTTTTGAAAGACTGCTAGTGAAATCTTCGCCGTGGTGGTCGATGCTTCTGATGAATCTCAATCATCGTGCAACAGGCGTAGCTTACACACCATGTGTGGATTTACATGCATAACCGTCATCCAGTAATCCTTTTCAATGTTTATTTATAATCGAGCATCTTCTCGCGTTGTCTACGTCACTCGCGCCTTGCCAGCGTGCCCAGATCACATCTCATTGGGTTGCTTATCAATCCCTTGATCAACCGAGTTGAGGAGTGGATGGCGTGCTCGCGGGGTGTCTGTTGAGGTGACCATCGCATAAAAAGGGCGAAGTCCACGCCCAAAGATAGCGTCGCAAGACTCACAAGACCGTTGCCAGAAATCACATGACCGACGTGTCGTTGGTCTCTTAATTTTATAGCTATCAGCCTTTGCTTATCCCAGATTCCTTTCATCATGGCCGCCGCCATCGTTCACCAGATTCCCACAGGGACCTTCGGTTCTCTCCAGAGTATCGATAACCCCGTCCAAGTCGAGACTTCGAACGCACCCAAACAGTCCCGTCATGACGTTGAGACATCCCTCAACTACTTCAAACCCAATGAGGACGGCTCACCTCCTCACCCTACCTACGTTGATCGCCCTGAGACTTACGACCGACCGTTCGAATCTCACAAAGTCACCGTTGAAGACATTTCAGGCCGGGAGGCTGAGTTCTCGCTCGATTCCAACGGGTTCCAGATTCATCGACATACAGCGCAAGAACGCGACTTCCTCGATGATGACCAGATTAAGGCTTCATACTATCTCGAAACGGAGCAGCTCCTCAAGGATGTGTAAGTTGCCGAGGGTTTTTGACCATGGAAAATTCTTACACACCACAGCACTGGTGCCTCAAAGATCTTTATCTTCGACCACACCATCCGCCGTCAGGCCCCTGACGCAGAGCCGAAAGGTCGAACGCTCGAGGCCCGTCCAGCGCGTCCACATTGACCAGTCGTATGCGGCAGGTG
>NW_003315025.1:159729-160757 GCF_000150825.1 Verticillium alfalfae VaMs.102
TCAAACATACCGTACCCTGAAGTCGGTGGAAATAAAGCGATCCCAGTCTCTGATGTCGCTTCTGTTGCAAAGGTCCGCAGCGCGCTTACAACGAAAGTGGGTATCGACCGGGGAGGTGCCCAGGAACCATCCCGTCATTCTGCCGTTCCATGAAGATGCCCCAGCCAATATTTTCGGTTGTACGTTTCTAGGATAGCCTTTCTATGTTGCCCACTGTCAAGTCGCCAAGCCCGTTCTGCTTCTGCTGTGGAGCAGTGGTCAAGCATGATGGTACCAGGAGCTGCAGTTCAAGGCGGACTTCGGCACTCCCCATTACGAGCCAGATGAACTGACTTGGAAGTGCACCTGGCGGTAGGATGAGATCTGAGACGTCAAGCGTATTTCTGGCCCAGTTTTTATGATTAGGTGGGGCAGAAAGCTGTGCAGTCGCCCCGGCTGGAAGCGGTGAGCTGCGCGGGTCGTCCGACCGCGTAGTCCACATGCGAGACGATGCCATTACTGTAGTATTTCGCATCGATCCTGAGGCTCCTATATACGGAAGTACAAGCTGCGAGCTGAGATCTTCGCTTGAAGTATCATTGAGAGTGATCCATCCGGAGTAAATGGGTAGCGCAGAGATGTCGACGTCCTTCGGTGGTGTTGCGGAAACCAAGACTTTGACTTCCTTACCAGGCTGAACAATTACTTTTGAGGGGGAAAATGAAAGCTCTGCGTAGGCGCTCGTCAGAGGTGGTGACGAATGCTTGTATACCGTGCCTGACCAGAGGGTGTCCGTAGTGAGCGCGGGCCTGTGCCCGATGGCGTAAGTCACTGAGAGGTTGCCTTCATTTCGAATCGTAAAGGTTTGTTCAGAAAGGAAGTTCTCAGTGTCATTAAAAGATAACTGTGTGACACTCAAGAAGACGGTTGAGTGGGCTGCGTCGTATGCCTGTACCAAGCCTGCACCTTGCTGTGGAACGGGGCCAAGACCAGGACTTAGAACTGGCCAGCCTGTCGACATGTCGTATGATCTACCGGGTTTGGCGGAA
>NW_003315025.1:160946-163484 GCF_000150825.1 Verticillium alfalfae VaMs.102
AAGGGGAGAGAGACACTAACCTCAACAACCAGAGCAACAATGGCTTGCAAGAAGAGGGCAGGACATGGACGTTCCTGAAGAAACTCCATAGCCACCCTGAGCTAGTGGTAAAGTCGAAAGAATATTTCCGCCCGGTGCGCCAACATCCGGTTTATTCTTCAAATCAAACGTTGGTCCCCAGCTTGTGAAAGTACTGACGGCACCACCCGTATCCCTATTCAAAATCTCGCTACCTTGTCCGCTAGTCGCGTCATAGGATGGGTCATGGGTATTTTGGAACGACGAAACCGATATGACTCCATCGCCAGTTGAGGGGGCACTGACGCCGAAGAGGCCTTCCGTGCCCCCAACCTCGTTACCAGCTGAAAAGGTGCAGGGAACACCGGCTTCAACAATACGCGACACCAGCAATGCGAATGGGTTTTGGCTCCAGCCACTTACCAGTCCGACTGACCCAGTGATAATGTCACTTCCACCTTCATACGCCTTACTGGTGGCAGCCATGAGAGCGTCCATTGTCGTAGTGTCAGAGCAGCTAAAGGCGCGGAACATGCCAATTTTGACACCAGGCGCGGCGCCTCTGAAGCCAAGCGGGTTGTCCAGCGCGGCAATTATCCCAGCAACATGCGTTCCGTGGCCGTTACAATCTTCAAAAGGGTCTCCGTCTGGGTTTGGTGGCTGACTTCCATCGTAGCTGTCACCGACGACATCTGCGCCGAACTCGACGAGGCATCCGGGCCCGAAGCAACCCCCAAGGGCTGGATGTGTGTAGTCGATGCCAGTATCAACTATACCTATCCGAAGCCCCTTCCCAGTAATTCCCTCAGCGTGAAGTCGATCGACCTGGGTCATGATGTGAGGCGAATAACCGGCTTTGCCAACCTGTCTCCGCTGAACTTCCACCAAGGGTTTGCCTTGGGCCGTCCAAGATAGATTCAGTTGGGGCGATGAGATGACTTCGACAGGCCACATATTCTTGACTTCGGGCGAAGCTTCAACCTGGCGTACGACCTCTTCTTCGTCTTTTTTGGGAACAATTCCAAGGTTGAAAGACGTGCCCTTGAAGACCGTGGAGTCGAAGCGGATGCGCTCCTCAACACTGGCTACACCTTCTTGGGCCCCGAGTCTTGAGATGAACTCGTCTGTACTCTATAGGTCCGGTCAGCATATGGTTTCTGTGCAAGCATCCTTGTTCACTTACTTCGCCGTCGGATATCTCTACGATGTAGACGCCGGGGACATATTTTCCTTTCGTCATATGTGGTGCGATGGCATCCTTATCTTGAGATACCCTTGCTAGGCCAAGACTGGCAGCCAGAAGCCAGGGGGTGGCTGAACCGAACCTCATTTCAATTACTCTCCGTCGAGGTTGTCACGATGCGAAGCGGATTGCAACTGGCTAGTGAGCAGTATTTCGTTCATGGACAGACCGGCGATTAAATATACTTGGTGCAAGTGGCCTTTCTCCCAGAGAGCAACCCCTCTTTTGCAGAACGTCCTTGTCCATCAAACCCGCTTGGATTTCCCGGAAATGATGCCAGCAGTAACGCTGCGATGCTGCCGAAAACATCCGCACTTTGCGCAAGCAGCGTTGCATCAGGGCGCTCAAGTCCCTTCGAACCATGGGCACCGCCTTTTGAGTGAGGAATCACGATTGCATCAGGCACAATGGTGCCGCGATTGAGGTGATTTGAGCAGGAAACTGCTGGAGAGCGGGGATGCTGCTCATTTCGGTATGTGCCAAGCCGCACCGTGTATTCCCGCGATGAGATACATCAACAGTGCAAAGGACGCCATCGCGCAAATTGTCTGGCGTTCTCAAAGATGAAACCTGAATCTGGTCGCTTCTGAAAGAGCTGACTAGAGCTTGATCAAGGTTTATAACACGATAGGATCTCGCTTTTAGTACAACAATTTATAAGAATAATGTTGCTGTCAGGTGGTCCCGGCGGAGCCACGTGACAAGGGGCTGATCAGGGAATGAGAACTACGAGAACATTTATACAAGGACTGTCTGTGGAGGGCCCTTTCAGCTGCGGAGGGTCAGAATCGGATGTATTTCAACCCCATACCTACTATGTATTGCCTTCGGACCACATGTGGAAGACCTCTTATTCCGTCCAACCCACGCACTGACAATTGTTCAGTTGGAATATTTAGGACCCCTCATAAGATTATGACATGGGATAGAAAGCTACCAATGTATAAACAGTAATGATGCGCTTCAACCGATGCGATGTGTCACACCCCTCACAGTTGCAATCGAATACGTGGGACGCAAATGGGAAACCTGGCTTGACGATGGTATCAGAGACAAGCGCTCCTCTTTAGAACTGAAATACCTTTAGGAATTCCAGCCTTAATTTCGTCATCCGAAAACGACTGGACTGGCCAATAAAGCCAAGCAATGCGTACTGCAGCCTTCGTAGACTTTCGATATCACGATTCAAGTCAAAGAAGTGAATCAAAGTTTGACTTCAAATGCACAACGAGATGAGCTATGATAATTCCATACACTTCCAAATGTTCTGGTCTCTG